>NC_059198.1:38919604-39219604 GCF_020615455.1 Coregonus clupeaformis | reverse complement strand
GATCCGTAAATGCGTCGACAGTTGCAATTACTTTGAAATGAACAAAATCTAAACATCAATGACAAACCCAAGCTAATTTCAGAAAACTGGTCCAAAACATTTGATCAGCTGATTTGACCAACAAATAGCTTTTTCCACTTTTATTCTCTCCAGGTTTTTGGGGATAATATGTTAACTCAGTGAGTGGAATAACATGGAAATTGCTGTTTGCGGGATGTCTAAGGAATGAGGTGAATGTCATCTTCTTTAGCGCAGTCCATCAGTTAAGCCGCAACCTGCTACCTGTTGAACCAGCTTGGTGAACACCCAGCATGAGCCTGGCAAATATTGACCCAATGAAGATATTTTGAGGAGTTCACAACTAAAATAGTATGTGGTTGTTTCCGTTCGGCCCATATTATATTTTTGGAAGCCTGGTGAATATGGCTGAAGAACTTCTGAGTACAATACATAAAGAGGAATAGGAAATATCTGGATCTCTTTACATTAACTGTAATGTATTGTGGCATAGATTTCATGAATATTTCAGCAGATTGTTCATGTTAAAATCAGGCTTTGGTTAGTCACACAATATACATCTCTATTAAAAATGGTGTAGTTAGGCTAATGCTTTTCCCCTGCGGTCCTATAAAAGGATTTCTACATGTTTTGTGTCATTTGACTACATCTGACGTCATGTAACAGTTGAGATAACATTGAGTCAATTCCCCGATGCCATCGAGTTGTTTTGCTGTAATGAGCCATTAGCTGTCTGAGAACTTGAACACCACTTAGTTTTGAGAGGAGGGGAGGGGGGGGAAGCAGCACGTTGGTCTGGTCTATTATCAGTTCCGCCCTCGCCCTGAGTACGGGAGAGGAGAGGGTAGTACACACACACAACACCCACTCACAAACAGGCAGGCCCAGGATGTCGTGTGCACACAGTCTCCGCTGTGACCTTTGACATGAGCAGGTGACCATGATGACGCGGCAGTTTGGCGGTTGTCAGTGGCAGCCACAGGCCCTCACCACCATGTTCTTGTACTTCTTCAGGATGACGTTGGAGTTGTCATCGAAGTAGAGCACGGAGATGGCGTGCAGCTTGGTGGGTGCGCAGCAGGGCTTGGGTACGTTCTCCGGGTTCATGAGGTGGACCTGGGAGACAACAACAAGAGGTCAGAGGTCACTTATTCCCCTTGAAGCACAGCTTGAAGGGTCAATGTCACTTTCCTAAAATTAGGATTCAGCTCTTTATTAGCACTTAGCTCAGTTTATTAGCAACGTATTAGCTCAATTCTTGGAGTGCTCACCAGTGTCTGCACAATGGCATGGTTGGTGGCATTCATATGGGCGTTGAGGGGGAAGGAGCACTCTCCGTCACAGTAGTTGGCTGCGTAGCCCTCAGGTGCAATGATCCAGTCCTGATACAATCACAAGAGGGATACATTTAATATGGCTAACCATCTGGACACAACACATCATAATGGTCTAAAATGTGTTCTGAAGGCTCTGGAAATGGAATCCTGTGGCAATAAGGTACTGTGTGTTTTAATGGTTACTATATACAGTTCAGTGAAACAGTGCCAGTTCAGCCGCAGCAATGTCAGAGGGCATGTATACTCGCACAAGGTCTAAAGCACTTTGGACTGTAGCGCACTACTTCACTCCCTCACAGCCTTCAGTCTCAACTGGGTCTCCTAGGACGGATCAGGGCAGAAATGTACAGGTGCCTGTGGAATCACTCAGGGAGCAGGCTGGTTGCGTGTGTGTGTGTGTATAGGCCTATGTACAGTATGTGTGTGTGTGTTGGCACTTTCCCTCTAGATGTCAGTGCTGTCTTAACAGGGGGTTGATTGTTTTGCAGGACGTAGGTGGCTGCATGTTTTCCCCTCCATTAACTGTTCGCGGCCCCTGTTACCCAACACGCCCAGTGACCTGACAGAGTTCACAGGCCACTTAAGCTCTTACCAAATGCCCATAAATACTTATTTAAATGGTTATTAAAGCGGTACAAAAGCCTGTTTGTTGGTTTGCTTTCACCTACCAAATGTCTTCATTAGGGTTGCAAAAAATCTGGTAACTTTCCCAAAATTCCCAGGTTTTCAGGAAATCATTATTGGAGGATTCCTGATTTCCTGTTTATTCCCTCCTGATGATTCCTTCTTTGCAGGTTTTCTGGAAAAACCAGGGAATTTTGGGAAAGTTACCGTATTTTTGCAACCCGTGTCTTCATTGACCTTCTCTTTGACATGTGATGTTTGCCTCATGTCTGTATTGTATTGAAAACTCTTTACTCTGATCAAATGGGACATTATGGGTACTGTAGTCCACCAGTGTGTCACTGCAATTACTGGGGGGGGTTGATCCTTACCTGCCAGCCCAGCTCCCGGAAGCTGACGTAGAGCTCATGTCTCCTACAGGCCGTCTTCTGGTCACTGCTGTTGTATTCTAAATGGGAAGAAAGAACTAGCAAGATAAGTCAGGGTTGAATCATAATCATATGCCTCCGCTGTCATATATCATATTGGGTAGTATGACACGTTTATATGGGTGTTACACCAGTTCACAGTAACATAATGTGTTCATTTGTGTAATGTATTATTTTACGTGGCTCACATTCACTTGGAAGATAAATGAATTTGAAAGCGTGCCAAATTGAATTGGTCGGCTTTTGGATGCATTGGGTCGGATGCCAATGACAAGCATGTTTATAACTGCCCTCCTCTCTCCGCAGTTTGTTTTACTCATCTCCCTGTCGTCCCACCCAGCCGCAGAGTCACAGTGTTAGCGACTCAGCGGGTGTCAACCACAGGTATGGTGTTTCAGAGGGGAAGGTCATTGCTGGCACCGGCCGGCGTTCTGATGTCAAAACGGGTGACTCAGACTTTCCACTGACGACGTTGAGTCCACCTGCTGATTTTTTGTTGTTGCGTTCGTTTCCCCCCGTCTACTAAACAGAGAGAGCGTGAGGAGAGCTATCATATCAGCACAGACTGGCATTACTTCCTGCTGTAGGACCTCCATTAAAGCCAACAGTGGGCAAACCATGCCAGGCTATATGGCATGCAGTCTGGGGCCCAGGTGGGCATCGGGGGTGGCAGAGAGAACCATCTCTTTGTTTGTGTGTGTGTGTGTGTCAAAGTAATGGGGGACAGGGACGAGTCACTCACAGACCCCCTCCTGCCCTGTCTGTTCCCCCCTGGAGACCAGGACCCAGTCATTACACCAGTTTATTTAGTTAGCTAGGTGTGGAGTGTTGAGTTGAACTAACTCACTGCCCTTACTGTACCGTCCTATGACCAAGTGGCTCCACTCTCCAATTTATCAATGCAAGCGAGCGATCTACACAGTGCAGGCTCTTACCAGGCCGTCAAAATGAACGCTTTTATTTGTTTTGTTTTCAGCGGACCCACTCAGCCGTCGTTATTAGAGAGCCATAATCTGGATTCATAACCATAATGACATTATGATGTAATTACTAATTAGATTGAATTCACATAAACAGAACAAGCCCAGACACGTGTGCCTGCTCCCAATGACGACACAAGGCGAGCAAAGAGAGAGAGAGAGAGAGTTGCCCTGAAACACGGCAATTAAAAATAGCCGCCACTCGCTTCCCATTGGAACTGGAAAGACTTCAACATAAGTGCAGCAGTCCCCTGACTGGGGGGTTAACTCAAGCCGAGGCGGAAAATAGAAAAGGTGGCATCTGGTCACAAGGGCAGGGTTGAGAGGTCATCCCGGCTGTTACCGTCGGAGACACTCAGGTGTTTCCTGTGTTCTTTCCTGTGTGTTCTCTGGGTGTCAGCTGATGGTTTGTGTCGATATGGGGGCGATAGAGGAGGGGTGTAGCTACAGTATCTGTCCTAACGCAGGACAGGGCTGCCATAGCCTCTGGGTCAACCTGCCTGCCTAGCCTGTTAGCCCCCGGGACGGTCTGGGTTCCCCTCGGCTGTGCCTCTGCAAGGTAAATATTTACAGAGATAAATCCGCCTCTCACTGAGGCCCTGGAGCCGGTCTCGAGAGGGTACTTAACCCCTGTCCCCTGGGGCTAGTGTTCCTCTCACATGGCGAGGTGTGACCTGCCTGCCTCCACAGACACAGGCCCCGATGGCCCTGCTTTACGGCCCAGAAATTCAGCTCCCAGCCAAATCACAGGGTGGGGACCGTGTCACTGAAACTCCCTCCCTGCCCTGGGCAGCTGCTTTAACAAGCACCCTGGTACAGTTTGACATGTAGCAGGACAATGTCTGAAAGGGCTAAGGGGACCAGAGGACTGGGGTGACCAGGTGGAAAAGTTCTGAAGGTTGAATACACACACACACTAAAGTAAATAAATACACCATGCTCTGAGACATACTTTCTGTAAGTGTATACGTGCATGAAAGCACACACACAGATACATTCTAACAGACAGGAATACACACATACACCTTGTTTCAGTTGCATCTCTCTGTCTTTATAACCATCAGTATTTACAGTCAAGGGGCTGTTAAACAGAAATAAAGCTGATATTTACTGTGGACTTTCATTGAGTGAGTGTAAAGGCCAGATTATTGGCACCCATAAACCACCTCTCTCCTTCCTGCCTGTAAAATGTAATGCCACCACAGCTACTGCTGATCCCAAGGGGCTTTCATACACTTCTAACCTGAAAAACCTGGCCTCCTTATTACCATAGACTACAGTTCAAAAGGGCCTTAAAACAGTTGGGCTAAAGGTGCTGAACTGCACACAGTAATTCCATGGTTTATTCCTGAACCCCCCCCCCAAAAAAAACTGAAGCCATTTTAAAACACTGCCCCTTTTTACAGTAGCAATTACACAAGCCGCTGTGCCTGTCGAGAGGCGGTGATGGAACGCTGGGCTAATAGGCCGCGGCATTCCCAAAATAACAGGGTTTTCCTAACAAGAGAGAGAGAGAGAGAATGGGCTAGCTTCTTCAAACTCCCATGAAGACTTAAAAGAGAATGTGACTGTTGTCTGTCTGTGTCCATGTAGTTTTTTTTCTCCCTCCCTCCCTCACTCCCTCTTCTACTGAAGTTTATCTTTCTTCCTGTCTTTCATCAGGGAGGTTATTAAACCCTCTGCAGAGCTCGCCAATGTCTAATTACACCAACAGTAAACAAAGGGAGACTGGAGGAGGAGAGGCAGAGATGAAAACACACAGCTGGACAGCGCCGTGTTATTAGAATTCTTTAAGCAATACTGTTAACTTGGTCAGTCTTTTAGCGAGCGGCTAATGACTGGCCTGGGTAATGACAGGTCTGGGACAGGTCGTTAAAGGGCCAAGCCCGGCTTCCATTACCGCCCCAAACCCCAAATTACCTTTAAAGGTGTCATACTGTTCTTTAAAGGTGTAGTACTGTTCTTTAAAGGTGTAGTACAGTTCTTTAAAGGTGTCGTACTGTCCTTTAAAGGTGTCGTACTGTTCTTTTTCTCTCTCGTTTCCAAGCGTACAGTTACAGTACAAACTTCCCCTCTCAAAGGAACTCAGTATGTATGTTACACTTAGGTGTGATTTTGTTTGTCGGATAGGGTTTTCTTCTGCTGAGTGGCGCAGCGGTCTAAGGCACTGCATCTCAGTGCTTGAGGCGTCACTACAGACCCCCTGGATCGATTCCAGGCTGTATCACAACCGGCCGAGATTGGGAGTCCCATAGGGCGGCGCACAATTGGCCCAGCGTCGTCCGGGTTTGGCCGGTGTAGGCCGTCATTGTAAATAAGAATTTGTTCTTAACTGACTTGCCTAGTTAAATAAAGGTAAAATAAAATAAAAAATAAAATTGTAGGCTTATTGTTTAGCATATAGGACACCTATATGATGAGCCCATGGTTATTTGCCAATATTCATACTAGCATACCACTTAGAATGAAGCAATGTATTGGGTATGTATTTTAAGTGGTATGCTAGTGTGGATGTTGGAACAGAGCCCATGACTTGGCTGTGGCTGTGTGTTGTCTTCTTAAGCATTATGCATACTATTATTCTGGTGTGTAGCTACATTGATTTGTTTATATGAATTGTAAACTGTAAAGACGGGGCGATGGTGGTCCCATCAGATGCTAAACAATGAGGCACTGTCCCTATTTGTTTCTCCCTCAGAGCAGCACAGAAGAAGGATGCTCCCTTTATCCATCTATCCTTCTTCTCTTCCTCAGAGCCTGTGAAGTGAGTGAGTGATGCGGTATTGGAACCACATGCCTTGCAAGTCCGCCTGATCATCGCCACTTGCTGTCACAAGGGCCTCGCAACTTCCTGCGCAGGATCTAAATATTTACGCTCCAGACATCCCAAGTGGCGAGGCCGAGGGATTGATGTTTTGGGTTACATAAAGTCCTATCCTTCAGGACACGTTGGTTCAACAGATTGTCCTCATTAGCTTGAGCACCAGCACACTGGTCTGGGTCTGGGAGCCTGCTCTGTTCTGTTCTCCCCTGTCCTGCTCTGTTCTGTTCTGAGGGGTTTTATCTGATCGACACTGCACTACTGAGAAGAGAATGGCCATAATGTCACGTCTAGAACTCTAGACTCTACAGCAAAGCAGATATGGCAGATTCTGTACAGAATGATTGGTGTGATGAACCACTGAGATGGAACCACAAACGAATAACTTCAGACTCCTGGTTAAATAAAGATGAACTATGATGTGTTCCAGAAACGGGAAAAAAAACAGTAGAGCTCCGATTAACATAATCCAACAACACCTCTAGCCTTTGGATGGTATCGCCATCAAAACAGATGACGTGAAACTGAGGAAGTGAGGGAAATCACTTGAGCTGCTATTGTAACGTCGACGGTTACGAAGCTGAGTAGCTGACCCCGTGGCCCTAGCCATAAGGGCTTAATATTAGCCCGGGCCTCATCCGTCAAATTAGTGCTGGGATCAGGCCGATATTAGCCACAAAGCCCTCTGAATCACAGCTCTTCCTGCTGTAAAAGCACTGGGATCCCCCCTCACAGGGACAGCTTTATGTTCAGCAAAGGCTAACGTTATGCTAGTGTTATGACGGAGCCAGGGGATGATGGCTGACGGGTAGCCGGATTAGAGCCTAATTTAATTTGCCTGCATACCTGTTCATAACATCAGCCGCTATGTATGAAGCGGGGGCAGAGGGCAGGTACTGTAAAGTGCACTCTCGAATGATGAGTTCATGCATCTAGGGGTAGTTTCCCTCTCTCTGTCTCTTTATTTGTTTTAGATGTCCCCATCAATGACAGCACACCTCACCATATTACACAAATCCGGTGCTTCGAGAGCTTCCCTGCTCGGCTTGCAGATGTTTGAATATTGTCTTGTGCTTTGTGTGAGTGTGAAGTGTGATGTTGTGGGGTAGTTGTACGGTGCAGTTGGGTTTGATTCAAATCAAATTGTTTTGGTCGCATACACAGTTAGCGGATGTTATTGCAGATGTAGCAAAATACTTGTGATCAAAGCTCCAGCAGTGCAGTAATATTCAACAATTCACAACAATACACACATATCTAAAAGTAAAATAAATATCTAAATATTAGGATGAGCAATGTTGGAGTCTGGAGTACAAATATATACAGTGCATTCGGAAAGTATTCAGACCCCTTGACCTTTTCCAAATTCTGTTACGTTACAGCCTTATTCTAAAATTGATTAAATTGTTTTTTTCCTCATCAATCTACATTTACATTGACATTTTAGTCATTTAGCAGACGCTCTTATCCAGAGCAACTTACATTTAGTGAGTGCATACATTTTTCATACTGGCCCCCCGTGGGAATCGAACCCACAACCCTGGTGTTGCAAGCGCCATGCTCTACCAACTGAGCTACAGGAGGCCTATCTACACACAATACCCCATATTGACAAAGCAAAAACTGGTTTTTAGAAATTTTCTCAAATGTATTAATAAAAAACTTA
Source organism: Coregonus clupeaformis (assembly GCF_020615455.1). Taxonomy (NCBI): domain Eukaryota; kingdom Metazoa; phylum Chordata; class Actinopteri; order Salmoniformes; family Salmonidae; genus Coregonus; species Coregonus clupeaformis. The sequence goes on along the minus strand of NC_059198.1, from coordinate 39,211,730 downwards.
AATATCACATTTACATACACTACCGTTCAAAAGTTTGGGGTCACTTTGAAATGTCCTTGTTTTCAAAAGAAAATGATTTTTTTTGTCCATTAAAATAACAGAAATACAGTGTAGACATTGTTAATGTTGTAAATGACTATTGTAGCTGAAAATGGCTGATTTTTAATGGAATATCTACATAGGCGAACAGAGGCCCATTATCAGCAACCATCAGTCCTGTGTTCCAATGGCACGTTGTGTTTGCTAATCCAAGTTTATCATTTTAAAAGGCTAATTGATCATTAGAAAACCCTTTTGCAATTATGTTAGCACAGCTGAAAACTGTTGTGCTGATTAAAGAAGCAATAAAACTGGCCTTCTTGAAACTAGTTGAGTATCTGGAGCATCAGCAATTGTGGGTTCGATTACAGGTTCAAAATGGCCAGAAACAAATAACCTTCTTCTTTCTATTCTGGTTAGAGCCAGTTTGCGCAGTTCTGTGAAGGGAGTAGTACACCGCGTTTTATGAGATCTTCAGTTTCTTGGCAATTACTCGCATGGAATAGCCATAATTTCTCAGAACAAGAATAGACTGACGAGTTTCAGAAGAGAGTTTTTTGTTTCTGGCCATTTTAAGCCTGTAATCGAACCCACAATTGCTGATGCTCCAGATACTCAACTAGTCTCAAGGCGGCCAGTTTTATTGCTTCTTTAATCAGCACAACAGTTTTCAGCTGTGCTAACATAATTGCAAAAGGGTTTTCTAATGATCAATTAGCCTTTTAAAATGTAAACTTGGATTAGCAAACACAACGTGCCATTGGAACACAGGACTGATGGTTGCTGATAATGGGCCTCTGTACGCCTATGTAGATATTCCATTATAAATCAGCCGTTTCCAGCTACAATAGCCATTTACAACATTAACAATGTCTACACTGTATTTCTGATCAATTTGATGTTATTTTAATGGACAAAAAAATTGCTTTTCTTTTGAAAAAAGAAAGTATTCAGACCCTTTACTCAGTACTTTGTCGAAGCACCTTTGGCAGCGATTACAGCATTGAGTCTTCTTGGGTATGACGCTACAAGCTTGGCACACCTGTATTTGGGCAGTTTCTCAGATTATTCTCTGCAGATCCTCTCAAGCTTTGTCAGTTTGGATGGGGAGCGTCTCTCCAGAGATGTTCGCTCCGGCTGGGCCACTCAAGGACATTCAGAGACTTGTCCCGAACCCACCCCTGCGTTGTCTAGGTTGTGTGCTTAGGGTCTTTGTCCTGTTGGAAGGTGAACCTTCGACCCAGTCTGAGGTCCTGAGCGCTCTGGAGCAGGTTCTCATCAAGGATCTCTCTGTACTTTGCTCCGTTCGTCTTTCCCTCGATCCTGATTAGTTTCCTAGTCCCTGCCACTGAAAAACATCCCCACAGCATGATGCTGCCACCATCATGCTTCACCGTAGGGATGGTGTCAGGTTTCCTCCAGACGTGACGCTTCGCATTCAGGCCAAATAGTTCAATTTTTGTTTCATCAGACCAGAGAATCTTGTTTCTCATCGTCTGAGAGTCCTTCAGGTGCATTTTGGCAAACTCCAAGCGGGCTGTCATGTGCCTTTTACTGAGGAGTGGCTTCCATCTGGCTACTCTACCATAAAGGCCTGATTGGTGGAGGGCTACAGAGATGGTTGTCCTTCTGGAAAGTTCTCCCATCTCCACAGAGGAACTCTGGAGCTCTGTCAGAGTGACCATCGGGTTCTTGGTCACCTCCTTGACCAACGCCCTTCTCCCCCGATTGCTCAGTTTGGCTGGGCGGCCAGCTCTAGGAAGATTCTTGGTGGTTCCAAACTTCTTCCATTTAAGAATGATGGAGGCCACTGTGTTCTTGGGGACCTTCAATGCTGCAGAAATGTTTTGGTACCCTTCCCCAGATCTGTTCCTCGACACAATCCTGTCTCAGAGCTCTACGGACAATTCCTTCAACCTCATGGCTTGGTTTTTGCTCTGACATGCACTGTCAACTGTGGGAACTTATATAGACAGGTGTGTGCCTTTCCAAATCATATCCAATCAATTGAATTTACCACAGGTGGACTCCAATCAAGTTGTAGAAACATCTCAAGGATGATCAATGGAAACAGGATGCACCTGAGCTCAATTTCGAGTCTCATAGCAAAGGGTCTGAATACTGGTTAAATGCGGTGGTTCACGCTTTCAGTTTTGCGCGAATGCTGCCATCTATCCACGGTTTTTGGTTTGGGCAGGTTTCAGTCACCGTGTCAGCGTATACGTCAATGTTATTCTCAGAGGCAACCCGGAACATATCCCTGTCCGCGTGATCAAAACAATCTTGAAGCATGGATTCCTATTGGTCAGACCAGCGTTGAATAGACCTTAGCACGGGTGTGTCCTGTTTGAGTTTCTGCCTATAGGAAGGGAGGAGCAGAATGGAGTCGTTATCTAATTTGCCGAAGGGGGGGGGGAGGGCCTTTTATCCATCCCGAAAGGGACATTAACAATGGTGGAGAGTTTTTGAAGCACGAGTACTACGGGCAATGTGTTGATAGAATTTCGGTAGCATTTTCCTCAAATTTGCTTTGTTAAAGTCCCCAGCTACAATATTGATTGATTTTCTAACAGTGAATAATATGTACAAATCCAAAGCAACTTTCCACGTACTGAATTGAGCAAACAAGTAAAACAAAGCAAAACCCAATCCTCACACTGTTATACACTATTCACACTACTGAGCTGTAATGAACTAGCATGGTTACGGATCCACCATAATTGCTGGAACCACGCTGGAAACGACAATGTAAAAAAAAGATATCCAAGCCAGCACAGTACGGTTTGTGTCGGCACTCGGCACGATAGAATGAAAAGGGTTTAACTGGGTGTTAGTCAGACTATGGACCCACCTGCTGGGCTTGGGCCCCTGGAGCCTCCTTCCTGGGGCTGGGTGGGGCGGTTGCGGTTCTTGTTGCGCTTGTTGGTGGAGCGGGCGGTGCGGATGTGCACCTCGCTGACTTTGAAGAAGGCCACCATGAAGGGCTGCTTCTCCAGCGCTCCGTCACGCCCAACTAGCCCCGCCTCCTTGGAGCTAATGCTCCGCCCTATTTTCCAGAGGGGCCAGCCGTCAATCACTTGGACACACTGAATGGGCTACAGTTTACTGAGCATAGCATACCTGGAAGAGTATCATACACCCTACTGATATATTCGTGAAAAATGTCTGTATTTTTCCTTTGATGGATGTCGAGTGTCCATTAAGTGGTCTAAAAAAGCCACACTATTATTGCCCACTATTGTTAACATTTCAAGATGAAAATTCTAAAGTTAGTTAGCATGTTTCCAATGCTAGCTGTTAGCATTTGTTTCTAATGTTAGCGTTAGCATATGTTTCTAATGTTATCCATTAGCATGTTTCCAATGTTAGCTGTTAGCATGTTTCCAGTGTTAGCTGTTAGCATGTTTCCAATGTTAGCTGTTTTCATGTTTCCAATGTTAGCTGTTATCATATGTTTCTAATTTAGCATGGTGCTCACCGCTGCTGGTCTCCACTCTGATCTGGAGGCCCATGTTGTTGTGGGGACTCATCACCCACAGGTTACTGGTGGCTGTGATGTCAAACTCCAGCCAGCCCTCCTCGGCTGCCCACAGCCTGCTAGACTCCAGCAGGAACAGGTCTGCTTCCCTGGGGGCACAGGTCACAACAAGCAGCCATGACTGAGGGGCAGCTAGCAGGTTTCCCATCTTTAGAGAAGTATACAAATGTACATCAAAGACCGGTACACTAACATAACAGATACTGTAGCATGTCAGTATGACTTTCACGTGTTCTTACAGCTTACATTCAGGGATTTTGGCACTATACACTAAGAACATGCTCCCTAGCTAATTCCTATTCTGTAAACATGAGTAAGATGTCTTCTGACCTCAATGGGACTTCCTGGTTAAATAAAATATGTCAAATACATTTTTGGTATGGTTGTGATTGCCAATTTCTGCACATCAAGAGTCTATGGGACACTTGACTTGACTTTGTAATAATATATTATATTATATTATCCAAAGCAACTTACAGTAGTGCGTGTATACATTTTCGTACGAGTGGCCCCAGCAGGAATCAAACCCATGATCATGAAGTTGCAAGCACCATGTTCTACCAACTCAGCCACACAGGACAATTTTTTTACATTGTGTAACATTTCTCTACTTCGTAACATCACCCCACCACCACCACTCCCCTGCCCTGCCCCACTGTAGCTAGGTCTCAGGTGCAAAAGACAACAACAACCCAATGAAAGAGAGAGAGAAGGAGAGAAAAGAGGTCTGTCACATCCCCATTACTGTAAAGAGAGTGCAAGGCTGCCGGGCCCTCCCAAGGCCACACATCAAAGCCCCACAAACTCCCAGGTGTTCCCGGAATGCCCCTGCAGTCATGCATCGGCAGCCCCTTGTTATTGCTCATTAATGAGAGTGTTTCTGAGGGCTTCCATATGAGGCCGTTCCCAATGCCCCCCTCGAGGTAGTTCACACGTTTGGCACAGCGTGGGTCCGGTGGGTCGGTGCTGACTCATTTTGATCGAGGCAGCCATTTTAAAGCCCGTGGACTGGCAGGGGGTCCATCTGGGAGCCACAGGGGGATGTGGCACTAAAGCTCTACTGTAAAGCCTCTTATTGACTGCTTAAATGAACTGGAATAATAAGGTCATATGTCAACGTTTTGTGTTTTTTGGTTCCACTAAATCTCCTTTACTGGCCCTGTCAAATTAATGCAGTTAAAAATGCACCATATCGGGCTGTTGTTTAGACGGCTTGTCCTGTTCTAACGTACATTCAGTTTTAGACTGGTGACAAGACTTGGAAACAAAATAATTACGTCACAGTTCTCAAGAACACCATGCTAAATATGTACTGATTTATTGGGTGTTGTTGAGAGAGAATGTGGACCTATGTAGTAATGTTATTTAGTAAGGAAATAAACACATACCAGTGCATATTAACCTGCCATTTTTTGCACTGACTAAGGCCACATTCTTTGCAATCAACACATTATCTGCAAGACCTTGCATTCCTTGCGTACTGCCAAACAAACCACCCCAATCAAGTGAATACTGTAGTATAATTCTACAGCTTATCATTATTGCTGAGGGTCACAACAGAAGCCTCTTAACTGGAAACAAGGGAGGAGTGGAAAACCCCAGAGTTTGAAGACCGCCTGCTGACTTCAGATTTCAGAGGCAAGTTTTGCATGACTTTAAGAACAACTACCAGAGACATTACTGTCGCAAATTAATCCTTATGCAAGGATTTATATTTTTTTCCTATCTTGTGGCTTTTATGAAACTTCAGCCCTACTTGTGCGCTTATTAAAGATTAGGAGCTATAATCAAAGCAATTACAACTTCCAAGACTTGAACAACTTGCAAATTAATCTGTTTGTCAGCAAATGTGTTTTGCCAAGTATTTAGGATTTGCAAGCACAAAGCAAGTTTCTCGGAGAGCCCACGAACCAAACTATATAATTTGCTTCAAAGTAAAACCTTGTCCTACAATAATTGGAGATATATGGCCCCTTTAATCTCCAAATATCAAAACGATTAAATAAAAAGGCTTTGCCTGTGGGCAGCAGAGCACAAACCGTCTATTGTAAAGATAAAGGAATGTGGCAAACAAGTACCTCATGATAGACATAGAAACGCTTTGAGAAAAAGAAGAATCCAGCAAAAATGTAAAAAAGAACAACTGTCTTTACAACTTTAATTGAATTGAGGACTTGTAGACAACCATAAACGTACACGGCAAATGTAATAATCCAACTGCATCACTACACATGAGGAGGAAAACAGAGAAGAGACGCCCATTTTACAAAGCCATGGGACAAACATTTTGGGACATATTATGCAACTCTTTGTGGCTTTTGAAAAGTGCCTCAATGAACAACTGCATAATCTTACATCGTCTCCCATTGGTCAATGTTTAAAAAATATATATACCCTCCAGCTATCTCATTGGCCGTTGTCTCTGCGTGGGACGTCTCTCCCAGCAGCCACAATGTAAATGTTTGGCCTGTGTTGGCCTTGCTACTCTTTTTAGGACTCTACTAAAGACAAGCTATTTCAGTAAGGTGTTGTGGTCATGCCTCATTCTACAGAAAATACATGCCAGAAAACCAGATCTGGAAGTCTGTCTTCCACAGCGACAGAGAGAGGAGCCTTGGCTAAATTCACCAACATTTACATTTTAGTCATTTAGCAGACGCTCTTATCCAGAGCGACTTACAGTTAGTGAATACATATATATATATTTTTTTCATACTGGTCCCCCGGGGGAATTGAACCCACAACCCTGGCGTTGCAAACGCCATGCTCTATCAACTGAGCTACATCCCTGCCGGCCATTCCCTCCCCTACCCTGGACAACGCTGGGCCAATTGTGCGCTGCCCATGAGTCTCCCAGTCGCGGACGGCTGCGACAGAGCCTGGATTCGAACCAGGATCTCTAGTGGCACAGCTAGCACTGCGATGCAGTGCCTTAGACCACTGCGCCACTCAGGAGACACCAACACCCTATCAATCCCCAGGCCAGGAGAGGATGCTGCCTACGCTACACTAACGTGTAATCAATGGCTGGAGATGTGCATGTAGCTAAGCCCTCCCTTTGCATACAGTATACTTTTCCCCTCATCTGGACAAGCTCAGGATTGACTAAGAGGACGGCGTAGCAGGAGGTTGAGAATGGGATGGTCTCATCATATCTCAGTGTTCACTTAGTCTTAGGGTCAGGTATTATAATGTATTGTTCATGTCATCCCAGTGTCAGACAGCTCATTGGGAGCATAACCAAATGGGGACTAGAGAGAGGATTCCATAGAGGTCCGTCCGTGTTTTATGGAGGATTTTGCCTCAGCAGCCCTTTCGAATACTATACTTCTATACCTCAAATGTATGTGATAACATTTCATCGCTGCAGCACTTTCAACCAGTACAACTGACAACAAGCTAGCCCTGATATAAAGTAAACCCATGTATATAACAATAGCAAGCACCAAGCTATTTGACTGTGAAAAGGGCATGATGATATGATCATATTTTCACCAGATTTACATATTCTAAAGACTGGACTGTGAGTGAATGCAGGGTGTATCGGTGTGTCTGTGTTACCTGTTGGGGTGCTCCTGTACCACTTGGTAGACGTTGAGCAGGAGGGTCTCGTTGCGGAAGGTCCGGCTCACACACTCCTTGTAGAGGCGGAACTCGGAAGCGGTGACGGCCTCTCCCTCAGGGATCTGGGACAGGTTGAACTTGAACTCCTTGTGGTGCAGTCTGTGTGGCGACATCTCTCTATCGGCCTCCACTATCAAACACACACAGGGCAGAGACACAGGTTAGAGCCATACACACATACTGTAAATCAGATCATTGGTACAACATAATTGGTTAGACCTGGCTGAGACATGCAACAGTCAAACCTAGGAATTCAAATTAACAGGAGAGATAGCTGAACGCAGGACGAATTTTGATGTATCTTGTATCCCTCCGCACCCATTAGTTTACAATGTAAAATTAATCTTAACAGTCTTCATTTACATAGAAGCATAGTATTGGGTTTCATATTGCAAAGTCTGCGTATGTAAACATTTCTAACTTTATTTGAGTTGTCTAAATAATTGAGGCCAAACACAAAATAATTATGTACTGATGGAAAAGCTGACCAACTATACAGTTCCAGTTTTCTAGATTTTATAAATATTCCCCTGACTTGATGGGGATTTACTCTGTGAATGGCCGTGGGATGTTAACATGTAACTCAGCTAGCATAACAAACAGGGCTTGACTTGAAGAGGCCACACAGGGATAGTAAAAACGGTTTTTAATAGTAAAAAAGGACTTCCGCCTGTTATACTGTACATGCAGTTAGTTACTTAGGCGTTCAATGTATTTCTATGCAGTTGAGTGGTCAATGGCTATATCTCATTCACAGACACAGCACTGAGGTACACCATAAAAGGGTTTCAAAGCATCACATGTGATTTATGCATATGGACTAATAGGGCTGTGGCTTACAGCTTCCTTAAATAAATTCCCTGTTATTGTCTGAAGTGAAAACCCATGATTTCAGGGCTGTAAACTCAGTCTGTGTTCCAACGACCACTTCAGAGGCTACAAATGACAAAAATCAACTATTGCCTCCCAACAGTCTTTCAACTGCAACATGCGTTGCAATAATAATGCGTTCCCCAGGGAATTGGTTCCCATTTCGCTCTGGGACTTCCCCACAGTTCAATAGCACACAGAGAGAGAGAGAGGGATAGAGATAGAGCAAGAAGCAAGAAGCACAGTGATCCCCCCTGCACACTGATGGCATTCCTGCCACTAACCATGCTCAGTCTCACACAGACACACACACACACAATGACCACACACACACACACACACAATCACCATCACCCCTGTAGTTCCCAGGACTGGCTCCACTGCCTGTGTGTTTCCCGCCACATAAGTACAAGTCCAGTCGGGATGGAGTGTCCTGTCCCGCTCTCTCGTTCTGATTGGATTTCCATGCAGCGTTCCCTTGTGACGTGCAGACACACAGCCCACACTTCCGCCGCGCCAGCCCTCCCCAACAAATCTGAGGAGTAAATTAAATGGTACAGCAGGGACGTGGAGCGAGGGGGAGGGCCAAGCGAGGTACTATAAGGAGGTTCAGTACTACATTATGGAGGCTACACAAAGAGACTTCCCTGTGGGACAGTAGCTTTTCTCCTAGAGACATTAGGGAGTCACTTCCCCCATCTCCCCTCTTCAAACAGGGGTCAAGGGTCCCTCTTGGCATATGTGTTTCCAATTAGGGAGGAGAGACACTTTGGAGGGTCTCACAGGGAATAGGGGACAGTACGCTGTGGGACCCCTGTTCCCATCCAACCACTGAGGCTTCAATTGACTGACTAACCTTGGCCAGTCCGCCCCTGGTAAGACAGCAGTAAAGCTCAATGACGAGCAGCCCCCTGGAGACCCTGAGACACACACACACAGATACACACTGCTTTAGGGGTTTACCAGAGCTTACCCCCTTCGAGACTAACACACCCCTACACAATCGCCTTCAGAATCTACCGGAGCTCAACCCCTCACACACACACACACACACACACACAAACACACACACACACACTCGTCCCAGAGCACAACATGGAGGATGAGGGAGCGCGAGGACGTGGAGGAAGATGCGCCTCACTTCACCTCAGGTCTCATTTGCAGCCAGCCAGGACTCACAAGGCCAGGACCCCACTTAAGCCTTCCGCTGGCGCCTAGCCGAACTCAGCTAAGCGAACCGAAGGAGTGTGCTCGCATACTCCCTTAAAAGACCGTAGCTTGAAAAATGAGAAAAAAGCATAAATAGTACTGTTTGTCCATCTTGAGACGCCATAGCCACTTCTTCAAAATAGTCAGAATTAATTTAAGGTAACTCAAGAAATATGTAATTCATTGTGATGTTTTTGCCGTGGAGATCTTAGTAGCACAATTTTACGTCTAACTAAGATGTTTGGTTACATCTAACTAAGATGTTAAGGAAATCACGAATATCATGGATATATTGGAACTAGTGGATATATGGAGGCTTAAATATCCTGACCTAGTGAGATATACATGGCAGAGGCTCAATCAAGCTTGTTGTCTTGATTACTTTCTTATGTCATTCTCTCTGGCACCAAAATTTTATTGTTCATAGGGGACAGAATGTGGTCGGACCACGTGGGTGAGGATATTGGAAATTTAATCAAAGCCTATTGGATGATAACTTGTTTTTAACTAGGACAAAATAATCTATAACTGACTTTTTCTGACATAACATAGGTACAGTAAATCCCTTTATTGTATGGGACTTTAGAATATGCCTTTAGAGGCCATGCAATTCAGTTCTCATCTCTAAAATAAAAGCAATTTAGGTCAAGAGAGTCCATATTAACAAAGGAAATGGAAGGACTAACAGTACAGATAGATAGCAATAAAAACTTTACCATAGAGGCTCAGAAAAAGTTAGAGGAAAAACAAAAAGAAATGGAGGAACTTATTCAAGAAAGATTAAGTGTAATATATTATAAAAATAAAGCGAACTGGATGGAATATGGGGAAAAATGCACCAAATTATTTTTTTAACTTCAACATATACAGTGGGGAAAAAAAGTATTTAGTCAGCCACCAATTGTGCAAGTTCTCCCACTTAAAACGATGAGAGAGGCCTGTAATTTTCATCATAGGTACACGTCAACTATGACAGACAAATTGAGAAAAGAAATTCCAGAAAATCACATTGTAGGATTTTTAATGAATTTATTTGCAAATTATGGTGGAAAATAAGTATTTGGTCACCTACAAACAAGCAAGATTTCTGGCTCTCACAGACCTGTAACTTCTTCTTTAAGAGGCTCCTCTGTCCTCCACTTGTTACCTGTATTAATGGCACCTGTTTTAACTTGTTATCAGTATAAAATACACCTGTCCACAACCTCAAACAGTCACACGCCAAACTCCACTATGGCCAAGACCAAAGAGCTGTCAAAGGACACCAGAAACAAAATTGTAGACCTGCACCAGGCTGGGAAGACTGAATCTGCAATAGGTAAGCAGCTTGGTTTGAAGAAATCAACTGTGGGAGCAATTATTAGGAAATGGAAGACATACAAGACCATTGATAATCTCCCTCGATCTGGGGCTCCACGCAAGATCTCACCCCGTGGGGTCAAAATGATCACAAGAACGGTGAGCAAAAATCCCAGAACCACACGGGGGGACCTAGTGAATGACCTGCAGAGAGCTGGGACCAAAGTAACAAAGCCTACCATCAGTAACACACTACGCCGCCAGGGACTCAAATCCTGCAGTGCCAGACGTGTCCCCCTGCTTAAGCCAGTACATGTCTAGGCCCGTCTGAAGTTTGCTAGAGTGCATTTGGAAGATCCAGAAGAGGATTGGGAGAATGTCATATGGTCAGATGAAACCAAAATAGAACTTTTTGGTGAAAACTCAACTCGTCGTGTTTGGAGGACAAAGAATGCTGAGTTGCATCCAAAGAACACCATACCTACTGTGAAGCATGGGGGTGGAAACATCATGCTTTGGGGCTGTTTTTCTGCAAAGGGACCAGGACGACTGATCCGTGTAAAGGAAAGAATGAATGGGGCCATGTATCGTGAGATTTTGAGTGAAAACCTCATCAGCAAGGGCATTGAAGATGAAACGTGGCTGGGTCTTTCAGCATGACAATGATCCCAAACACACCGCCCGGGCAACGAAGGAGTGGCTTCGTAAGAAGCATTTCAAGGTCCTGGAGTGGCCTAGCCAGTCTCCAGATCTCAACCCCATAGAAAATCTTTGGAGGGAGTTGAATGTCTGTGTTGCCCAGCGACAGCCCCAAAACATCACTGCTCTTTGGGAGATCTGCATGGAGGAATGGGCCAAAATACCAGCAACAGTGTGTGAAAACCTTGTGAAGACTTACAGAAAACATTTGACCTGTGTCATTGCCAACAAAGGGTATATAACAAAGTATTGAGAAACTTTTGTTATTGACCAAATACTTATTTTCCACCATAATTTGCAAATAAATTCATTAAAAATCCTACAATGTGATTTTCTGGATTTTTTTTTCTCATTTTGTCTGTCATAGTTGACGTGTACCTATGATGAAAATTACAGGCCTCTCATCTTTTTAAGTGGGAGAACTTGCACAATTGGTGGCTGACTAAATACTTTTTTCCCCCACTGTAAATGCTACCAAAAATAATTTACTAAAACGTGTTACAAATGACGGAGTCACCCATGATTCACCAAACTATATTTTGAAATAGGAAGTAAAGTACTTTAAGAATATGTTTTCGTTTCAGGTCTCCTCCATCTCCACTAACCGAAGCTAATTGTATAGATTTTTTTTCTATTAATAATGTAAAATTAACAACTGTACAGAAAGACTCATGTGAAGGCCAAATTACAGAGGAGGAACTTGATGCAATTAAAGCCTTTAAGTCCAGGAAAACTACAGGGCTTGATGGCATACCAGTGGAGGTATACCAAACCTTTTTTGATATACTCAGAGGACCATTATTAGCATGTTTTAACCACTCCTATATAAATGGTAAATTATCAGACACTCAACAAGAAGGTCTGATTTAATTGTTACTGAAACAGGATCCAAGTGGTAAATATAAAGATCCAGTCCATTAAAAAAATTTGAGGCCTTTTGCACTTCAGTGTAAAAAATCCTAGCAAATAAAATCCTAGCATAATGCTTAACGCATAGAATAAAAAAGGTGTTGTCGGATATTTTTCATCCTAATCAGACAGGTTTTTTACATGGACGATACATGTGGTCCTCTGTAGCTCAATTGGTAGAGCATGGCACTTGTAACGCCAGGGTAGTGGGTTCGATCCCTGGGACCACCCATACGTAAAAATGTATGCACACATGACTGTAAGTCGCTTTGGATAAAAGCGTCTGCTAAATGGCATATTATTATTATTATATTATTGGAGATAATATAAGACAAGTACTGGAAACAATAGAACACTGAAAAATCTGGGAAACCAGGCCTGGTATTCATAGCTGACTTTGAAAAGGCCTTTGATAAATAACGACTGGAGTTTTAATATGCCTGGAATATTTCAATTTCGAAGAATCTCTTATAAAATGGGTTAAAGTTATGTATGGTAACCCTATGTGTAAAATAGTAAATAATGGCTACTTCTCAGAAAGTTTTAAACTGTCAAGAGGAGTAAAACAAGGTTGTCCACTATCGGCATCTCTATTTATTATTGCCATTGAAATGTTAGCTGTTAAAATCAGAGCCAACAATAATATTAAGGGGTTAGAAATCCAGGGCTTGAAAACAAAGGTGTCATTGTACGCTGATGATTCATGTTTTCTTTTAAATCCACAATTTGGATCCCTCCACAGCCTCATAGAGGATCTAGATACCTTTTCTAACATCTCTGGATTAAAACCAAATTATGATAAGTGTACTATATTCCGTATTGGATCACTAAAAAATACAACTTTTACATTACTGTGTAGTTCACCAATAAAATGGTCTGACGGGGATGTGGACATACTCAGTATACATATCCTGAAAGAAAGAAATGATCTCACTCCAATACATTTTCATAGAAAGTTAGCAAAAATTGCTACCATGAAAAGGAAAATACCTGTCTATTTATGGAAGAATCACCCTGATTAATTCAGTCATATCCTAGTTTACCTATTTGCTTATGGTCTTGCCTGCACTTAGAAACCTGTTTTTTTATTTTTATTATATGAGCCAAACATATTCCATTTTATTTGGAATGGCAAGCCAGACAAAATTAAAAAGTGCCTATTTATAAAATGTATATGAATTCGGAGGGCAGAAATGATTAAATATTAAAGCATTAGACCTTTGACTAAAAGCGTCAGTCATACAAAAGTTATACTTAAATCCGAACTGGTTCTCTAGCAAATTAGTAAGAATGTCTCACCCCATGTTCAAGAATGGCCTTTTCCCCTTTATTCTGATTACAACCTCTCACTTTCGGTTACTTGAAAACGAAATAATCTCCAAAATATAGTTATTTTTAAAACAAGCCATAGAAAGTTGGTTGCAATTTAAGTTTAATCCACCAGAAAAGACAGAACAAATAATACAACAAATATTGTGGTTAAACTCAAATATACTAATTGATAAAAAAAAACATTATAAAAATTAAAAATAAAAGTATAATCTTTGTAAATTATATCATAAATAGGACTAGTGGAGTTATGTCACACAAGCAGCTAACAAAAATATATGGAAATGTCTGCTCTACCCAAAATTACAACCAACTACTTGCAGCATTACCACAAAAATACAAAAATACAAAAAAAAAGCCCTGCATTAAAGACCAAAATTGGCTAAATTAAAATTGATAAATAAAAAAATATACCAGTTTAATTTAAGGACCAAAAAATTGACAGCTGTACCATATAGATTGCAAAATAGTTAGGAAGAGATTTTCGATGTACCAATTCCATGGCACATGGTTTATGAACTGATACGCAAAACCAACGCCGGATTCAAAACTTAGAATTTTTCAATTTAAATTATTATACAAAATTCTTGCTACCAATAGAATGTTATATATATGGAGGCTACAGCCTTCCCAGCTCTGCATATTTTGTTGAGAAGAGACAGAGTCCTTAGATCATTTATTTTGGTACTATCCATATGTAGCTTGTTTTTGGTCACTGGTCCAGGAATGCAACATTTACCTGGAGCTAACACTGCAGATAGCAATCCTGGGTGATTTGAAAAGTCATAGTCAATCGATCAATAATATAATAATAGTTTTAGCAAAAATGTTTATCTTTAATTTACAATCTGTAGAAACTATGAGAATAGAAAGGTTCAGAACTTTTGTGAAGCATCACAGCACAGTTGAAAAATATATGGCAAATAGAAATCCAATATGGGTGGTGTTAAGAGATAGATGGGAGGAGCTGAATGGAGCTGAAGGGTGGGACTAATAACAACAAGATAACAAATGTAAAATATACTGTGTCTGTAGAATGTATATAGGTTCAGAACTTTTGTGAAACAGCACAGTTAAAAATATATGGCAAATAGAAGTCAAACTGGATGGACATCAGAAATAGATGGGAGAGGTTGAGGGTAGAGGAAGGACAGGACTAAAAACAAACTAAATATAAACTAAAATAGACTGTGTCCGTAAAATGTATATAGTGTGTACAAGCTGGAAGTAGAAGCCTAAGTGTTGTTGTTCATTAGTTTACTCCAATTAGGGGAGGGGTGGTAGGGTTAGCGGAAAATAATAAAGGAAAATATATTTTTAAAAGATATGTATACACACTACAAGTCAAAAGTTTGGACACACCTACTCAATCAAGGGTTTTTCTTTATATGTACTATTTTTTACATTGTAGAATAATAGTGAAGACATCAAAACTATGAAATAACACATATGGAATCATAGAGTAAACAAAAAAGCTTTAAACAAATAAAAATATATTTTATATTTGAGATTCTTCAAATAGCCACCCTTTGCCTTGATGACAGTTTTGCACATTCTTGGCATTCTCTCAACCAGCTTCACCTGCAATGTTTTTCCAACAGTCTTGAAGGAGTTTCCACATATGCTGAGCACTTGTTGGCTGATTTTCCTTCACTCTGCCGTCCGACTCATCCCAAACCATCTCAATTGGGTTGAGGTCGGTGGATTGTGGAGGCCAGGACAACTGATGCAGCACTCCATCGATGTGTGAAGGACGATGTGTGATGGTGTGGGGGAGCTTTGCTGGTGACACTGTCTGTGATTTATTTAGAATTCAAGGTACACTTAACCAGCATGGCTACGACAACATTCTGCCGCAAAACGTCATCCCATCTTGTTTGCACTTAGTGGGACTATCATTTGTTTTTCAACAGGACAATGACCCAAACACACCTCCAGGCTGTGTAAGGGCTATTTGACCAAGAAGGAGAGTGATGGAGTACTGCATCAGATGACCTGGCCTCCACAATCCCCCGACCTCAACCCAATTGAGATGGTTTGGGATGAGTTGGACCGCAGAGTGAAGGAAAATCAGCCAACAAGTGCTCAGCATATGTGGGAACTCCTTCAAGATTGTCGGAAACGCATTCCAGGTGAAGCTGGTTGAGAGAATGCCAAGAGTGTGCAAAGCCTGTCATCAAGGCAAAGGGTGGCTACTTTGAAGAATCTAAAATATATTTTGATTTGTTTAACACTTTTTTGGTTACTACATGATTCCATATGTGTTATTTCATAGTTTTGATGTCTTCACTATTATTCTACAATGTAGAAAATAGTAAAAATAAAGAAAAACCCTGGAATGAGTAGGTGTCCAAACGTTTGACTGGTACTGTTTACAGTGAGGGAAAAAAGTATTTGATCCCCTGCTGATTTTGTACGTTTGCCCACAGACAAAGAAATTATCAGTCTATACTTTTAATGGTAGGTTTATTTGAACAGTGAGAGACAGAATAACAACAAAAAAATCCAGAAAAACGCATGTCAAAAATGTTATAAAATGATTTGCATTTTAATGAGGGAAATAAGTATTTGACCCCTCTGCAAAACATGACATAGTACTTGGTGGCAAAACCCTTGTTGGCAATCACAGAGGTCAGAAATTTCTTGTAGTTGGCCACCAGGTTCTCATCTCAGGAGGGATTTTGTCCCACTCCTCTTTGCAGATCTTCTCCAGGTCTTCTCCAAGGTTTCGAGCCTGACGTTTGGCAACTCAAACCTTCAGCTCCCTCCACAGATTTTCTATGGGATTAAGGTCTGGAGACTGGCTAGGCCACTCCAGGACCTTAATGTGCTTCTTCTTGAGCCACTCCTTTGTTGCCTTGGCCGTGTGTTTTGGGTCATTGTCATGCTGGAATACCCATCCACGACCCATTTTCAATGCCCTGGCTGAGGGAAGGAGGTTCTCACCCAAGATTTGACGGTATATGGCCCCGTCCATCGTCCCTTTGATGCGTTGAAGTTGTCCTGTCCCCTTAGCAGAAAAACACCCCCAAAGCATAATGTTTCCACCTCCATGTTTGACGGTGGGGATGGTGTTCTTGGGGTCATAGGCAGCATTCCTCCTCCTCCAAACACGGCGAGTTGAGTTGATGCCAAAGAGCTCAATTTTGGTCTCATCTGACCACAACAATTTCACCCAATTCTCCTCTGAATCATTCAGATGTTCATTGGCAAACTTCAGACTGGCCTGTATATGTGCTTTCTTGAGCAGGGGGACCTTGCGGGCGCTGCAGGATTTCAGTCCTTTACGGCGTAGTGTGTTACCAATTGTTTTCTTGGTGACTATGGTCCCAGCTGCCTTGAGATCATTGACAAGATCCTCCCGTGTAGTTCTGGGCTGATTCCTCACCGTTCTCATGATCATTGCAACTCCACGAGGTGAGATCTTGCATGGAGCCCCAGGACGAGGAAGATTGACAGTTCTTTTATGTTTCTTCCATTTGCGAATAATCGCACAAACTGTTGTCACCTTCTCACCAAGCTGCTTGGCAATGGTCTTGTAGCCCATTCCAGCCTTGTGTAGGTCTACAATCTTGTCCCTGACATCCTTGGAGAGCTTTTTGGTCTTGGCCATGGTGGAGAGTTTGGAATTTGATTGATTGATTGCTTCTGTGGACAGGTGTATTTTATACAGGTAACAAGCTGAGATTAGGAGCACTCCCTTTAAGAGTGTGCTCCTAATCTTAGCTCGTTACCTGTATAAAAGACACCTGGGAGCCAGAAATCTTTCTGATTGAGAGGGGGTCAAATAATGATTTCCCTCATTAAAATGCAAATCAATTTATAACATTTTTGGCATGCGTTTTTCTGGATTTTTTGGTTGTTATTCTCTCTCTCACTGTTCAAATAAACCTACCATTAAAATTATAGACTGATCATTTCTT
Source organism: Coregonus clupeaformis (assembly GCF_020615455.1). Taxonomy (NCBI): domain Eukaryota; kingdom Metazoa; phylum Chordata; class Actinopteri; order Salmoniformes; family Salmonidae; genus Coregonus; species Coregonus clupeaformis. Next base: position 39,194,291 of record NC_059198.1, on the reverse strand, counting down.
TGTCAGTGGGCAAACGTATAAAATCAGCAGGGGATCAAATACTTTTTTCCCCTCACTGTATATATACAGTTGAAGTCGGAAGTTTACATACACCTCAGCCTAATACATTTAAACTCAGTTTTTCACAATTCTTGACATTTAATCCTAGTAAATATTCCCTGTTTTAGGTCAGTTAGGATCACCACTTTATTTTAAGAATGTGTAATGTCAGAATAATAGTAAAGATAATGATTTATTTCAGCTTTTATTTCTTTCATCACATTCCCAGTGGGTCAGGAGTTTACATACACTCAATTAGTATTTGGTAGCATTGCCTTTAAATTGTTTAACTTGGGTCAAACGTTTCGGGTAGCCTTCCAGAAGCTTCCCACAATAAATTGGGTGAATTTTGGCCCATTCCTCCTGACAGAGCTGGTGTAACTGAGTCAGGTTTGTAGGCCTCCTTGACGCACATGCTTTTTCAGTTCTGCCCACAAATGTTCTATAGGTTTGAGGTCAGGGCTTTGTGATGGCCACTCCAATACCTTGACTTTGTTGTCCTTAAGCCATTTTACCACAACTTTGGAATTATGCTTGGGGTCATTGTCCATTTGGAAGACCCATTTGCGACCAAGCTTTAACTTCCTGACTAATGTCTTGAGATGTTGCTTCAATATATCCACATAATTTTCCTTCCTCATGATGCCATCTATTTTGTGAAGTGCACCAGTCCCTCCTGCAGCAAACCACCCCCACAGCATGATGCTGCCACCCCTGTGCTTCACGGTTGGGATGGTATTCTTCGGCTTGCAAGCCCCCCTTTTTCCTCCAAACATAACGATAGTCATTATGGCCAAACAGTTCTATTTTTGTTTAACCAGACCAGAGGACATTTCACATGTCCCCATGTGCAGTTGCAAACCGTAGTCTGGCTTTTTTATGGCGGTTTTGGAGCAGTGGCTTCTTCCTTGCTGAGCGGCCTTTCAGGTTATGTCGATATAGGACTTGTTTTACTGTGGATATAGATACTTTTGTACCCGTTTCCTCCAGCATCTTCACAAGGTCCTTTGCTGTTGTTCTGGGATTGATTTGCACTTTTCCCCCCAAAGTATGTTCATCTCTAGGAGACAGAACGCGTCTCCTTCCTGAGCGGTATGACGGCTGCGTAGTCCCATGGTGTTTATACTTGCGTACTATTGTTTGTACAGTTGAACGTGGTACCTTCAGGCATTTGGAAATTACTCCCAAGGATGAACCAGACTTATTTTTCTGAGGTCTTGGCTGATTTCTTTTGATTTTCCCATGATGTCAAGCAAAGAGGCACTGAGTTTGAAGGTAGGCCTTGAAATACAACCACAGGTACACCTCCAATTGACTCAAATGATGTCAATTAGCCTACCAGAAGCTTCTAAAGCCATGACATCATTTTCTGGAATTTTCCAAGCTGTTTAAAGGCACAGTCAACTTAGTGTTTGTAAACTTCTGACCCACTGGAATTGTGATACAGTGAATTATAAGTGAAATAATCTGTCTGTAAACAATTGTTGGAAAGATGACTTGTGTCATGCACAAAGTAGATGTCCTAACCGACTTGCCAAAACTATAGTTAGTTAACAAGACATTTGTGGAGTGGTTGAAAAACAAGTTTTAATGACTCCAACCTAAGTGTATGTAAACTTCCGACTTCAACTGTATATAAATATATATATTTACAAAAACATATATATGGGGGATTGGAAATGATGCAGACAATTACATTGATGGAAGCTACAATCTATCTGCAATATTAAAGCTGATCTACCTGCCCCCCAAGAAAATATGTTTGGTGCAGTATTTCTCAAGTTATTTATTTTTGTTGCATGAAAACGATTAGTCTCTCGTTCAATGACAAACACTTCATTGAAGAATCTCTACTGTTGACCAATTACCAACGAAGGGGCGTAGACTTCGGCTACCGAACTTCGGCTTGCCTCGAGAAACAAAAATGTAACAAAATGTCGTCATAATATATGCACAAACTGATCTGAACTGTTTCGGATGGGAGGTATGTGGACGCCTTTACACACACCTGGAACCTACAGGACCCCAACGAGATGTTATTCACATCAGCAGCCCGAGTGTCGACGTGGCCTCTGACACCTCTTGTCATTGACTGCTTCATTATCTCCACTATCCCCATGCACGCCCACACACGCACGCACACACACACACACACTGCAGTGAGAATTGAGTAGCTCAGAGGTCCGTCTGAGGTTTACACAGCTCTTTCAAGTGGAGAGGTCAGGGTATTCCAAATGACTTTACAACTCTTACTTAGCACCCATGGGTTTAAGATGGAGGCTTGAAATGCAATTGATGGTCCGTTGAGCACTTCCATCTTGTTTAAACTGACCTGAGATCTAGAGGGGGAAGGCATGAAGGGGAAATTTGGATTTGTCGAGATTGAGTTGTTTCTTCTGAGAGTATTCCAGAAGATGTAGCATTAAGAGAGCATTAGCAACGTCTTGCTAACAGTAGGTGATGGAAATACAGTAACACGTATAGGGTCAATAGGGGAGAGTTAGGGTGGGTTGACCAGATGCAGACCTCCAGCACAGAGAGCGTGGTCACATGCTGTAGCACAACCACAGAATGTGGTCACAAAGCCAGTGCGAGTGTATGCACACACACACACCCCAACACAGACACACACCATCACACCCCAACACAGACACACACCATCACACAAATTACTGCTTTTACAAAGGGCTGTTGATAAAATTGCAGCTGACTATAAATGTCAATGATCCTGCTGCACTGGACACCTGAGGTCTTTAGTATCCACAGACAAACACACACCACCACACACGCACGCACGCACACACACACACACACACACACACACACACACACACACACACACACACACACACACACACAGTGGAAAAGTACACTGAGCAGCCCTAGAGCCAGTGGTGACCTGTGAAAGTATGCTGCAGACTTGAGAATGGAATGTCTCTGATGATTCACCCCAACCTGGTGGGCGATTCGACCGAGAGAGAAAGACACAGAAAGGGACAGAGAAGAAGAAGGGGGGGGTCTTGGAAAGGTATTATTGGTGCCTGTTCTCTCGTTTCCACCTGCGCAACATGTGGCTTCAGTGTCCTGGTGCTATTGTCATTAGCCCCCACACAGTATGGATGCTCTCTGGCCTCTGCAAAGCTAGTAGTAGGAAATGACTGAGGAAACTAAATGGGACATGCAACTCCAGTAGAGGGAGGAAGAGAAAGAGAAAGAAACTAAGAAAATAAAACAAAATGAGGAAGATTAACTTAAATTAATTGAGGTCTGTTTTTGAATGCAGGAAAAGTCTGGCACCCAGAAGTAAAGGTTAAGGAACCACAGAAAACAAGAAAAAGAGAGGGACAGAGGAGAGAGGAGAGAGTCTGCAGTGTTAAGAAGACCGCACTGGCGTTGAGGGAGAGGTGGGCGGGTGGCTCTGTGGTCAGTGGTCAACGGCGTCTCTCACTCTAAATGTTTTCCATCCAATCCCCTGGAGGGAGCCCAGCAGTCGCCTTCCATCTAATCCCTCTGGCCGCATCCAGTCCTTTCCCTCAACCACAAAGAAAAACAAATGCCATCTCCCCAACAGTACTGCTCCTCAGGGCACTGGTTAGCTAGTAGTTACACACTTCCACTACCCCCTCCCAAACCACGGGGGCGCTGTAGCAAAATATGGTGGTTTACACCCAATCTGAACAGCACCTGTGTGACCCAGATAGCAGGTCTCTGAAAGCTCAAAGCGGCTTTGGGGAGGTCTGTGTGTCAAAGCCAGTGAGTTTCTTTTGAGTAACGGTTTGACAACATGATGGTTAAGGGGAGAGCTATCCCATTAGTGTTCAGTCAGGGTTGCCCAAGTCGGCAGGGGAGAGGGGTTTTCTTGGGGTACCACCACTCTGATGGAGAATAAAGCGGTTTGGATCCATTTGGATAATGTTGTTTTAAAACCCAGTTTCTAATTATAGCTGCAAACTATATAGCCCACATCTCATGTTTTCGTAGAAGTAGAATGTTGATTACAAATCCATGACTTGGAGTGCTGAGAACATAGTTTGTCAAATTACGGCTGTGAATAAACTACACTTGACCTGAGGCATGTAATATACATTATTGTTAGCCACAATGGAAAACAACTTGGAACTTTACACAACCCAAAACAAGAGCTTGGGTTAGAATCCAGCCAACAGTTCAGACTGTAAATCTACTCAACAATCCACTTTGTCGTTAAGTCTCTCTAATTTGCCATTCATTCAGGAATGAGCTGCCATACCCACAATGCATAGCTGTGAACTAAAGCAAGATTTTTTTTAAAGCCACTTTGCAGTTTGCACAAGCTCTTCAATTAAATATGACTTATTTGCACCCAGTCAGACAGTCCAATGCCAAAAAAAAATTCTAAAGATGCCTCCGATGATTAAACCAATAGAAATGAAGGCATGTGAAGAATTAATATCGTGTTTATGTAATTATATTCTCTCTTGCCTCCCTCTCAGATTTGATGGCTCCTGGGGGGGGGGGGGTTTACACATCCCAATGCCTTCCCGCTCTCACTAATTGCTCCAGTGTTCATAATTAAAGGTATGTTCGACTCCTGTTTCTTGGGAAACTCTCTGTGCTTCATATGGTGGGCCCAATTCTTCTAGAACCGCAGCACATAACGAAACGAAGCCAAAGAAAAATACATTCTCAAAGTTTGAAAAAATAAGATCTGCTCTAGTCAAAACATAAAGGTTCCTGGGCTTCCATTCAACTTCAAACTCTATTTGTTAGTATTAGGAGCCCATGCAAAAACTCATCCCTTGGAAAAACATCCTTTCTTCTATAAAAGTTTAGACATTTCGCAGTATCCTCTCAGCAGCAGAGTTCGGAGTTGGTGGTTGTATCCATCTGCCTGAGGGGCTGCCTGTGGCGCTGTCTGAGGGGCCGCCACGCTCCACTTCCCCCAGGGCCTGTTTCCACATCCTGCTGGCCTGATGGGCTTTGTTGTAAGGCAGATGGGAGGCAGCTAGATGGGGTTCAGAGTGTGGGGTGAGAGTGAGGGTTTGGGGGGTCCCTGAACACTTGTCCCTGTCTCTGATCCTCTACTCTGACCGGAGCCTGCATCAAAGCCTGCCCGCCAGGAGACTCCGGCCCAGGCATGGGTCACTGGCGGGATTGGGGGTTTACGACGAAGCCACATATGCGCAAACACACACACAGTCACAGACCCCACACAGCTCAGCCCCAATTACAGAGAACACAAATGTGAACATGGATGGGCAGACCACTCCACCATGGTGAGGATATGAGGCAAGAAGACCATCCTTTGCAAAGAACGTCCTAGACCATCTGCACTAGAAGAAGCGCCTTCAAGCCAAGACTGGCCAGTTATTTGCCCATCAGCCCACCAGGTTACGTAATGACATCACTCAGGAAGGGATTCCACATTAGGACATCAGTCCGCATTAGAATCCTATTCGGACTGTAATCATAATCCTTTAAAAAGGAATACGGAGTCCAATCCAAACCCCTGACAGGCAGTGTCTAACATCTACTGTCTGGGCGTATTTTTCCAACGGCAAGTCCGTCAGCGGTGCATTCCACACGAATGCCCAGAATTTTTTTTTATCTGGACGCACATCTCAGGTTTTAAAGTCCCGGGGTACTCAGAAGGTATGGGTAATTTGTGATAATTGCAGCTTTGCGGGGGCTCTGCTAAAAGATGTCCGGGTGCTGCCTGCCTGCCCACGGCCTTGAATGTAACCAAAAGAGACTATCAAGAGACCCGATCGGCGGACGGCTGAATGGTAGCAGTCATCCCCCTCATACCTGTGTGTCATTGGGAGATTTCATTCCCATTTATTCCACAGCTCTCAGGACATAACTACACTGCTGAGAGGAAATTATTCTGTGTGTGTGTGTTCGTGTGTGTGTGTTTTTGTGTGTGTGTGTATGCTAAAGGCCTCAGGTGTCCACAGAGCAGGCTCATTGACATTAACGGTCAGCAGTGATTTTTTCAACAGGCCTTGTAAAAGCAGCCATTCTAATTTGCTTCCCAATGTGAGCCAATGACCTGTCAACAAATAGGGTAACATCTTTTTTTCTAATTGAGAAGGAAATTCCATAACAATCGGGGCAATGGGCTGGAAAATAAACACTCATATTCTTTTCCACTTTTTGACTTATTAACATTAATGAAAGCATCAAAAGTACAGCTGATATAACAGTGTTAGGACAGACTAATGGTAGTCTACTGCTCTGCATTAGCAGTCTCACAGAACGGGACCTTCTCATACCATCCTGCATGCGTCTCCTCCCTGACATCCCAGGACAGGGGCCGGAAAATCGCTGAATGCTTTCACTCACACACAAACAAGAAAATAAACCCAACCAAACGTTGGTAAACAAAGTGAGAGGGATATAAGGTTCTTGGCTGGTGGTTGTACACAAACGCGAAAGCGACAATACTGAAGTCAGCATCACTATTATCCAACATATTGCAATACATATTACAGACATGCATAGTGTACACATAGAAGTGTTTACATGGCTCTTATCCTGTCCTTAGAGTTCACTGTCCCTTGGTAGCCATAGGATACAGGGACAAACCATATGTGTGGGCCAGAGGGGTGTCCTAAACTGCCTTTCACTTAGCATAACGCATATCTGCTCTCTGAAGCTACGCCAAATACATTTCAGACTAATAATAATCGTCAGCTAAGAAGATACCATCAATGTCCGTCTTTATCTGAGAATCAATGGCCATCCGATTTGGAGATCTTAAAAAGCCTCATCTAATTTCTTCCACTACTGTAGGATTCTCTGTCCTTGATGTTTCGGTCAATTTCCTCTGAGATTTATAGGCTACTGACGACGAAGGCTACTTCTTTCCTATGGGCCAAACTACTGACCCTCTATAAAAAATGTCTCCCTTGCTACTTCTCAGTTTGGCTTCCATTAGTACAAACTAAATATAAACAGAGATGTACTCTGTTGTTTTTTTATGTACTTTATCTCTTTCCTCTCCCCCAAATCTATACACTTGTAATTTTCGCCAGTACTCTTTTTTTCATACTCTGCCAAGTCTGTGATTATTATTGTCAAGGTTCTCTTTTATTCGCCTTTCAGGCTTTGTGGAATGTCATTTGAGGGCTGGTCCCTAGGGAGTGTGTGTGTACACGTCTGCACACATGCGTGTGTGTGTACTGTATGTGTATGTGTGTGCGTACACATCTGTGTGTGTGTGAGGGGGCAGTGGGACCGGGTGGGGAGACCTGCTATAGTGATCTGGTGTCTGTTGTAGCAGGTGTGTGTCTGAGCGCTCGGCGGGCCTCTGCACTCAGATTTAGAGGAGGAAGCTTGTGTCAGACGGACGAGATGGATTTCTCCTGAGGGATCCGATAAATAAGGAAAAAATATATTTGAAAAAGGAAACGCAGCTGTTTCCAAAGAAGAAGTCAAAATATTGGTGGCTTGCATTCCACAGCCGCAAGTTAGAAGGCCAGAGTATCTCTCTCTCTACCCCTCCTTCCCCTCTCTCCCTGACTGGTATGAGGGTTGAGGCTCAATGCTATTCCCATTGGAAACTCTGAGTAGACCACAATGCCATTCAGTGGCTAAAAACAAGAGCACATGATCCGCTGATAAATCAGAGCAGCTCCATTGTTCCTGTGTTGTTTTTTATGTAAGATACACAATTTAAACGCAGCGACGTGGTCAGGGCCGGAGATCGGTACTAGGGCCTGAACAGAAAGGATAAGTACTACGATAAGTACCTGCACAGGTCTGTCAGTAAAAATGTCAGCACGGTAGTCAACATTCAACATTACAATAAAATATTCTATGGGGTTCTCAAGCAATTCACCAGCCATCTGGACATGTAATACCAAATGAAGGTGCTGTGGCCATTTAAAAAGGCTCTTTGGCTCAACACTCCCTATCTACTAATCGACAGAGCGAAACATGACACAGACATAACCATGGAGACCAACCGACAGGGTGGAATTCCTTTCCCTGCTTTGATACCGGCCATATGATTTAAAAACACACTCCAAAATGGAGGGTCCCCCAAAAAACACTTAAGTGCTCCCATAAATCAAAAGTTCCAACTTCCAGACCTGACAAGTCAGATGGAGACGGGACAACAGGCGAGCCCCGTCGAGAAACTCAGCTCACACGTTTTCTATTCTATTCATTAGCAGCCAGTATTTAGGATACATACCTCCCCAGCCTACAGGACAGGGGTGTGAACATTGAACAATACAGGGTGTTTTGGGTCTGAGGGCGGGTAAACAGTCTGAAAGCAGCCTAGACAGTGACCTGACTAGTGGAATGTGCCAGTGGGAGTGTGGCTATGATCTCCATCCCTCCCCTCAGCTCAGGGAGCTCCCATCTCGCTTTGTTTTCGTGCCTGTATCGTGTTTGGAAAGCCAGCCCCTCGGCTCGTCTGGCCCTCATATATTTGTCAGCGGTGGCCCGTTTGAAATAGAGGGGCTACTTGTGGAGGTTGGAGGGGTTGGAGTGTTCGGCGCACGCGGAGGCCCTCACTCTCCCTGGGTTGTTGTTTCAGGCACGTCCTCTTTAGAGGTCGGACCGGGCTGGGAACACTGAACACGGAGGGGTAGCAATGGTCAACCCTGTCCTATCTCCACCCGTGGACGTCTTCCATTGAGTGTGTGGGAATCCTGACCCCTCTCCTTCCTCTTGACCCTTCCAGGCCACAGAAACACTTAAATCACTCATGGCCTCAGTGGCCTGTCCCTCTCAGCTCTTTGTATCCATGTCTCTGTCTTCGTGCCACATCTGGGTATACCCTCCTTTGCCTTTTATTGGCTGGAGATAAATCCTGCTCTTTTCTGTATTGGACAGAACAAAGCTCCATGTTGGACTGTGACAGGCAGCCTGTCATTAGTTAGACATGACGTTTACACACATACAACTCTTCTTTAGTGGCCGTCTCTGTTGACCGTGCTTATTGTTTAGCACATTATATGAAGTCCTGATTATTCGGATAGCTGACTGGAATTGCATCTCACAGAGTAACCAATATCCACCATAACCTCCTATCATCCTAATGTCTATGTGTGATTTACAGAATAATACAAATGCAATTTCGATACCTCCCTGAATCAATTTGATATCAATGATATCAGTCGCATCTCTTCTGCTGTCCGCAGCATGTTAAGCTTGAAAAGCAATCAACAAAGGAGATTGATGAGAATATACCTAAGGTGTGTGTGCGTGTGTCTATGTCTGTGTGTAGGCGTACGTACCTGCGTCTACGGATGTGTTTGTACGTATCTGTACGCTACTGGCCAGGAGAGCGGGAGGGCATTCGTGTGTGTGTGTATTTTACAGCTGCTTCGCATCAACATATCAGCGCTGTGTTGATTCAGGAAGCGCTAACGCTACCTACGGCACCCAGGCATCCAGGACTCCTCAGCAGTGGAGGTAGGCCTTTACTAAGGAGCAGGAGAGGGGGCGCTCAGAGAGAGGGGCGATGCTGTTCTCACGCTCCTATCAATAGCCTGTGGCCCCCCACTCCGCTTTGCTTAGAGAGCAGGTGAAAAGGGAATTTATCACTTGTTACACCAAACGTGTATCGTATAGGATAATTAATCTAGAAAATAGTTAATTCAGCAAACTGGAAGCAATATTTCTATCACCAGGGTAGACTGTAGTACTCCTATCTGTATTACTGGCCTAGGGAATCCTCTGGTCCTACACACACACCAGGTTAATGATCTCCTCACTAAAGCCCTCTCTAAAAGAACCACCAGGGGGTCAGAAGGTCAGAGGTCAAAGCCGAAGCAGGCCGACTGTACTCCACTCTCTTCTTGGCCTCTGCCACCAGTGCAACAGTTGCAAGAATGAGCCGTAAGGGAGATTTGGGTCTGTCCTTGAGATATAGCAGAGCAAACATTCCTGCATGCCAGCACACGACGTGATAAATGGGAGAAGAGTGGCCCGTAATCAGATGTTCCGTCGCAGTAATCTGCGCTCCTTGACAGATCGTTAACTGCCGGAGTGTGCCGTGTCTCACGCTCTTATCTCCTCCCGCTCATGGCGCTCCCATCCCACGCTATCCCACCGGGAATAGGAATGTGTGAAGAATTTTCAGAGCGGGACTTTGAAAAAATGAAGTATGGAACATGGCATTCTTTTCACGTATAAAGACCAATCGTGACAGCCATCTTGTCAAGTTAGAGAGTAATGGCGTGAGAGGGAGTGATACCATCAGGTTTTTTTAAGAGTAGGGTGTGACAAACTTCTTCAAGTGTAAACGGAATGCCCTCTTAAAAAGTGTTATCTTTCGACCTTGGGGGTCATCTCATCTCTGTGTGTGGTTGTGTGTATGTATGTTTAAATTCAAAGTGTTCTCTGAGGCATTTCCTGCACATATGCCTACTGAAGGACAGAAAGTAGGCTTTTAGGGGCTGAACTTAAAGTTTTAAAACGAGGGGATGTAATTAACAAACCATAAACATTATTTTGGCTTTCATAAGTTTTACGTATATCAAACATATGATGCTTCCACTCTTAACATGGGACCAATAAAGTTCCAATGAAGTGCCCAAGATACACAAACGATTCCGCATATTGAGTTACCGCATTTAAAGAGCTTCCTTTTCCGCTGTTTGGACTATATTGGTTATGAGGCTCTTTGGCAAAACATACAGCCGCTTCATAGAAACAAACAGTTTGATAGAGGAAACGTCTCCTGAGTCTGGTTGTTATAGCTTTTCTAAGACAGTATGGAATTGAATTACAGAGTTAGGTGTTAAATCATAAATCCCATCTTTTCCTTTTTGACGTTTATTTATTTGTATCTCTTATTTTCCCTCAACTTCATGGCCTAGATACAGTATTTTATTCCACGACAGCATATCTCAAATTCTTCACTTCATTTACTCCTAAAACACTGAACACAAAGCAGGAATGACACAATGTTGCTTTTGTTTAGGGGGTCTACAGGAAGCCGTTTAGAGGCTTTCATGGGTATTGGCCAAAGCCGCCCTCGCATCAAACAATTAACTCTTTGATCGTTCCCAACTAATTATTTGATCATGCCGGAGCTTTGGGACAAGTTCTGGTGCAAAAAGAACACAGCTTACGTGAGATTGAGCTGCTCAGAAATGCACCCAGGCATCGTAAAACAGGAAACACACATTTTAAAAGGCTGGGATTGCGAGAGTAAGCTTGGTATTGTCTAGACCGGGTTAATCTCCTGAAACCCCCCCTAGAAAATCCTCCGTCTCCCAGGTCACCTTTCAAGTGTGGGAGGCAGGCTGGTGGTGCGCTAACGCCCGACGCGGGTGGCTATTGACTTAGCTAAGAGGGGCACTGACAGATCCTCCATTGCAGTGCAATGAGGTGTGGAGAGGAGGATGAACGTAGGCCGGGTTAGGGAAGGTGAGGACCGGCTCATCCGTGAATCATGAAAACCACGGAAGGAGGGCGGCTAAAAAAACAACAGCTGCCTGGTCCCGGCAGGTGGAAAATTAAGTTCCAAACAACTCCTACAAACAGTTATGGATTTTCCTGGATTTTGCTCTTATTTACTGGAAGTCCCCCTTTAGATGATCTCATAGACAAATATAGAGAGTTATGAGGAGAAACAGGAGATGGGAGTTTTTGGTTTCATCTCACGCCAAGCAAAGCTCGGGAAGACCTTCACCTGTCTGTGAGGCAAAGCGAATCCATCAGAAATAAGTGAAATTGACATGAGAACTACATTTGAAGTTCCCGTTCAAGCAGCACACAAACTAAACCAACTCATATAGGACATTACTGTACATTCATGAGTCTGGCGGAATACTATTTTGACACAGCTGGCATGTCCTACATGAAAAGCGAATTGACTATGTTTTTAGACAATGTTTTCTACTCTTCTGGTCAGAAAACCTTTGCTTTTCAAAGGAAAAATGACATCTGTGGTTTTTAGAATACAGTGTTTCACAGAACAGTTGAATCCCTCACTTTCCTAGAAGACGGAATGACAGCTCACTCCAAGGGAATGCCATTTCTCACAGGACTAAAGCTATTATCTTCAAACTCATCTTCAGGCTGACTAGAGCTGCCACTGACCGGCTGACCATGGCTACTACACAACGTTGCATTAAGACAAGTCTGGACTTGTGGTGCGACACGATAGGCTGTGACTCATACTGTACATAGTGTAATACTGTGTAACTGCACCACGCCAGCACCAGGGTAGGGTACCCACCAGGCAAACAGAGTGATGACGATGATCAACACACTATTTTAGGGAATGAGTGGGAAGGAAAGGAAGGAATGTTTCTATTAACCTAATTTAAGTGCTTTCCTCTTACTTGTGATGAGTCAATATGGGTCGTTGGCATGAGCGGTATTCTCAACGAGTGGATGACTAAACAAGACCTAAACATGAGTCATTGACGAGGAACAGAACGTCTGCTTCACACTGGCCACAAATCAGACAGACGCTGTAGCGCTGTAGTATTAAGGGATTCCTAAATCCATGAACCCCCATGGGAATACCCCAAATGAGGCCTCTATTAGTAGAGCTGGGTGTGCAGTGGATCAATTGAGACCTACAATGCAAAAGTAAAAGGTCAAACACCATATTCTCCAACACCGATCAGATCCGACGGTTGTCCCTATTCGATATACAGACTGATGGCAGACACGAAAGAAACGAGACCACCCTGACAGTAAGCGGCATCCCATAGTCTGTTTCTCTGCCATCCGTCAGGAAACAGTAAAATACAGAGGAAAGCGCATTAAAAGCTAATCCGATGACACACAGTAGTCATGCAATGCTTTATTCGCAAAGCAGATGGAGCACCTTGGCCTGTCTAGCATTAATTTGAATCACATTCGAAGAGGAAGCAATCTTCTCCAAGGCAGTAACTAAGTAGCAGGACTCTGTTCTATTGGGATGGCAACTTAATCCCTGGGTACTATAAATTTGAGGGAATCGTGAAGTGATGTATAGGAGATGATGAATTGAAGTGTATACGCAGATGTGCAACAGCAGCAAAAACCCAAACTAACAGGAATTCTAAACCACTCACCACACTCCAACAGTAGTCAATAGTCACTGAAGAAAAAAACACCCTGCAATATCTGGTTTTCATCACTATATGATGCAATTTCACCATTGAACACTCCAGAGGACGATTTTTTAAAAGGAAGCTTTTGCTGTGTAGTTTGTTACATGCTCTACTTTGAATTGCATCTCATGATAATCACTTGTGGAATTGTGTGGTTAGGTTTGAGTTTTAAAAAACGTTGATAAGTGCCAAATACTTTTTTTTTTTTTTTATCCCTCTTGGTTCGGACACTTCCGTAGTATTCGCAGGCTCAATAATGACAATATGCAAATAATGGCATCCATCAAGTTTAGCAGCGTTGACCGGAGTCTGGCAGCGCCTCTGTTTATCTTCACGCAGTTTGTTTAGATGAGCTCTGTAAACACTCGCGCGGCTAATGGAAGGAGAGACCGTGGGCTTTTATGTTGAACTGTTTATGATGAAAGTATCTCTATATAGTCCGGGGTCTAATTAAAGAAATCCAGCGAAGCAACACAGTTTACATATTAAACGGCAACTTGTATTTGGTCAATGCCAAGAATAGCCTTACACAAATACCAGCGTGCTGGTTGTTGTTTTTTGTAATTAGTTTGGTGTGGATAAGTTTTCAATTTTCCTCCCTCAGACATAAATCATGGAACCGATTGCACAACATTCTGAGGAGTCAGCATTTCGACTAAATTAACCAATTTATCCCTGTGCGTAAATTATCCTCGTGCATGAAGTCTATAGACAAACAAAGTTAGGAAGCCTCGCGGTTAAGAGCGTTGGGGCAGTAACCGAACGGTCGCTGGTTCGAATCTCCCGAGCCAACTAGGTGAAAAATCTGTCGGTGTGCCCTTGAGTAAGGCACTTAACCCTAATTGCTCCTGCAAGTCGCTCTGGATAAGAGCGTCTGCTAAATGACTAAAATGTAAATGTTACAATTAAGAGAACTTCTGACATTTCAACACAGGTTATTTTTTTTATCGGGTTAGCGTTTTTACCACTGAAGTGGACTGAGAAGACTTTGAAGGAGATAATTCCCTGTGGTTGGTGGGAGCAGGCGCAATGGTGCAGGCATCCACGGCGCAATACAGGCTCATTGGAATATTGTTGGCACGTGCTCGAACACCTGTGAACAACAATTCACACATCGGCTGCAAAGGATCACTGTCTCTATTTTTTTCAACCCCTGTAGAATTACCTTCACGATTCTGCTTTTTACGCACATGCGTAGGCTACGTCTCCAATTTGCGATCGGATTGAGATTCTTGATGTTAAGGACGGATAAACTATTACTTTATTTGCCTATTTTTTATCTCAACATTTAGCTAAATTACTATAGTGAATACATTACATTTATAACGATATAATAATTTAATAGTTTACCCAAATTGACGAAGCTCATCACCATGTCGGCGTCATTTAGGAAGGCATTCTCCTGATATGTTGCCAAAGGAGGACCTTGGGTGGTGTACATGGACTGGGACTGTTCCAACATGCCCTCCACTTCGTTTTTCTCCTCGCTTGATATCGTATTGTAAAGATCCAGCATGAAGAGCGGAGCGGAGTTGTACTTTCCATGTGACAGATGCGGTCTGGGTCTGTGTGGAAGTCCAAGGATGGAGAGGATCTCCTTCTGCATCTCTCTCTTTTCGTGAGTCCGCAACCGCCGGTGAATGAAACTCGGGTGCACCTCGTTGTTCCCATCGAATAAATAATTGCTACCTGCAATAAGGAACATGCAATAAGCGCTCCACCACAAACCCACAAAGGCAAACCAACAGCTTGTCATTGTATGTCCAGTTTGTAGAAAGCGTGTCCCTGAAGTGCGGTTTCAATAAATTTCAATTTTGTTTTCTCCAAATGAGCTCCTTGTTCTCACTGAAAGCTAAAGCAGCTAGGCCTACTTTGAAAGAAATCGAAAATCATTCACGCATTATGCAATATTATCCAACAAAAAATGTTCGTAAAATTGGTCTTCATAATTTCTGATTCTGAAAAGTCTCCAAGTCCACAGCTCGGCTTTCTGCGTCAAAGGCAGCATGTACAACAACTTCTGAACGCTTCGGTAAATCCAAGTCAGACCCAGTCAAATGTAAAAGTTATATGCCAGGTTTTATGGTAAAAATATAATAACTCTGAAAGAAACCATTTTACTTTAGTGTATGTATTTAACTCTTAAATACAATATTTTCCAAAGTTGCGTAGAAGACATAACCCCTTAACTTGAAGTTTCCCCAATTCCACAGGTTGAATGTGTGTCTGCAGTGTGTGTGTCTGAGTTCTGAGTAACGGGCATTAGCAGGTAGTAAAGCGCGTGTAGCCACTGTACCCGCCCAGTTAGTGAGCGCAGATGATAGGTGGGGCTGATGACATATTGATTTACATGTAGAAAGTGCCCATCAAAAGCTGTACATCTTTTCATACTCATGAGAAATAAAAAATACTTTAATTCATATTTATGACCATTTGTCAGCACGTATACAGCAGCAATAACCTCCGCACCAAATGTAAAACTTTCTCTGCCTAAAAATAGTGATATATACTATTCGAATAACCTAGACAGGCCATAACGGTCATATTTTTAAGTCGTTAAAAGGTTTGAGCCACTTCTTAAAGGTCCTCAAGGATTTTCTTTAGGGAAAACTACTCGAGTCCGTTTGGAAATAATATTATATTGGTTACGCACGACCCCTGACGATGAAATGAAAAACAGCAACATCTCTGACACGTTACAATATTACTATAAATAATCCTTATTATTATTATTATTATTATTATTATACCTTTATGCAAATTGTATCAAATTGTGATCCAATTTTGCCTAATGACTCCGTTACACACTTGTGTCAAGACATAGGGTTCAATACCACACATGATGCTCAAAATAACACTATTATATTCCAATACATTTGTGATGCACCAGACAAATATATATATATAAAAAAACTCCATTATTCATTTGCATTATGTAAATGAGCACCATGTCAACAAGCTTTACAAGAGACCCTTATGCAAATGACAAAACATGCAAGCTAGTTTTTACCCTGCCTTTGGAGAGGGCCTTTGGAGAGGGAACAGAAGAGAGCCCCCCTCCCTCCATGTTGTGTCTGTCTGTGTGCCCAGATCCCTCTGATAGGAAGGCAGGGTGTCCTTATCTCTCTGCTGCCTATCTTATCTGTTGGGAGTTTGAAGAGGGTAGCAGCATCAAAGCCACATCCCCTCCCCTCCCCCTTCCTCTTCCCCACCTCATCCACTGGCTGAGGTCCAGGCGAAAGAGAGGAAGGAGACTCCCCACGACTGCCTACAGGACTGGGGGGAAGAGATGAGACAGACAGACAGCACAGTGGGGAAAAGTAAAATAAGTCTGGCTGTTATATTAAAGGCTACCTGCTCTCTGTTTTAGGTCGTAGAGTTCACTCCATCACTCTCTTTAAACTCATCTGATTGAACTCGTCTGTTTGCAGCCTTGTAGAATGACCTTTTGGAAAAGTAAGAATTAAAAATAATGTATAAAATTCAATACAGAACCTTTGAACCATTTGTCAATAAAGAAAGAACTATGCATTCTTTGCTAGCAATTCAGTAAAACGGAGGATGACACAAAAAATATACTATATTGGACCAACAGTTGATTATCTTAATATTAGCTTTATTTACACATGATCATGTCTAATTTAGGCATGCCACTCTTACAGGCAAGTAAAATACATCATTGTAAATACATGCCATGATTAGTGTCTGGCTATTGACGAATATTCAACCTCAAACATCCACTTCGAGGGGTATAGAAATTGAATAGGAAATAAGAATGTGTGTGTGTGAGGAGCAGGTGATAGCTGAGTGTATTGGCCGTGGGTGAGGAGGCAGAAGGAAGCAGAGGGAGGGCACGCAGGCTAAACAGGGGCTGTGTGTCCTGTCATCATGGCGTCTAGACAGAGCCTCTCCTCACCCTAATTAACACACACACACACACACGATGGGTCACACTCACAACCTGAGGAGAGAGATTGGAGTCTCTCATACACACACAGGCTAGTCTCATTGCAACCTGTGGATATAACTGTTCACTTATACTAACGGACAGTATACAGACAACCATACAGTATTGACACACACACACACACTACTGCCTTAGGGTACTACTTTCTCTGCTTCCAAGCTGAATCATCTCTCACACACATGCATGTGCGTATGCACAAGCACCCACACAGATAATTGAGGGGGAGCCGTCCACCAGAGGAATGTTCACTCATAACACCAAGTTCACTTGGACTGCTAAATCTTCCACACTAATTATACAGACATAAACATGTGGGCACACACACATACACACAGGCATAAACACACTCACAGTCATTCTTCCCACAGTAATTATTCCTCTAAACATGGCATTTCCACACAAAAATATCCACACCACCATCTTACTACAGTATAGTCTGGTGGTAGACCCAAGACCCCACACATCACACGACCATAGTACAACTCCAACCAGAAACAATGCCAGTATAGTGCTCGTGCTTTTGATGCCCTTGCTGCTTTTTAGTCTTTGTCTTTTCAAAGGTTTTGTTTCTTTCGATCAACCTCCATATCCCTACTAGCCCTCCCTCTAATTCCTCTAGATATGAGGGTTGTATACCAACCACAATTGTTGAGCGCAGTGACTTAACTTTAAAGAACCTTTGGTATGTGGGGGATCATTATGAAATAGACTGTACAGATAAGCAGCTGGTGAAGTTCTGTCATTGTTTGTATGACTTTATCATTTGCTCCAGGGAGGTTGCACTTTGTTAACGGAAAATGCCATTTATATCTGACACACCAGTATTACACTGTGTGATGCAAAATGGTGGGAGAAAGGTGGACAGTCTGCTAATAAACCATTATGAATGAGTTTTTTCTAACCATTAGTAAACCATGTATACGTGTTTACCATCTATAAACCATTTAGTGGACCTGGTATAATTTATAAATCATGAAGAAAAGACTACGTACATATACACTATATATACACAAAAGTATGTGGACACCCCTTCAAATTAGTGGATTCGGCTATTATCGCCACACCCGTTGCTGACAGGTGTATAAAATCGAGCACACAGCCATGCAATCTCCATAGACAAACATTGGCAGTAGAATGGCCTTACTGAAGAGCTCAGTGACTTTCAACGTGGCACCGTCATAGGATGCCACCTTTCCAACAAGTCAGAACGTCAAATTTCTGCCCTGCTAGAGCTGCCCCGGTCAACTGTAAGTGCTGTTATTGTGAAGTGGAAACGTCTAGGAGCAACGACGGCTCAGCCGCAAAGTGGTAGGCCACACAAGCTCACAGAACGGGACTGCAGAGTGCTGAAGCACGTAGCGCGTAAAAATCGTCTGTCCTTGGTTGCAACATATTTACATTTACATTTACATTTTAGTCATTTAGCAGACGCTCTTATCCAGAGCGACTTACAGTTAGTGAATACATATATATATTTTTATACTGGCCCCCCATGGGAATCAAACCCACAACCCTGGCGTTGCAAACGCCATGCTCTATCAACTGAGCTACATCCCTGCCGGCCATTCCCTCCCCTACCCTGGACGACGCTGGGCCAATTGTGCGCCGCCCATGAGTCTCCCAGTCGCGGCCGGCTGCGACAGAGCCTGGATTCGAACCAGGATCTCTAGTGGCACAGTTAGCACTGCAAAGCAGTGCCTTAGACCACTGCGCCACTCAACACTCACTACCGAGTTCCAAACTGCCTCTGGAAGCAACATCAGCACAACTGTTTATCGGGTACTTCATGAAATGGGTTTCCATGGCCAAGCAGCCGCACAAAAGCCTAAGATCACCATGCGCAATGCAAAGTGTCAGCTGGAGTGGGGTAAAGCTCGCTGCCATTGGACTCTGGACCAGTGGAAACGCGTTCTCTGGAGTGATGAATCACACTTCACCATCTGGTAGTCCGACGGACTAATCTGGGTTTGGCGGATGCCAGGAGAACGCTACCTGCACGAATGCATAGTGCCAACTGTAAAGTTTGGTGGAGGAGGAATAATGGTCTGGGGCTGTTTTTCATGGTTAGGGCTAGGCCCCTTAGTTCCAGTGAAGGGAAACCTTAACGCTACAGCATATAATGACATTCTAGACGATTCTGACCTTCATACTTTGTGGCAACAGTTTGGGAAAGGCCCTTTCCTGTTTCAGCATGACATTGTCCCCGTACACAAAGCGAGGTCCATACAGAAATGGTTTGTCGAGATCGGTGTGGAAGAATTTGACTAGCCTGCACAGAGCCCTGACCTCAACTCCATCAAACACCTTTGGGATGAATTGGAACACCAACTGCGAGCCAGGCCTAATCACCCAACATCAGTGCCCGACCTCACTAATGCTTGTGGCTGAATGGAAGCAAGTCCCCGCAGCAATGTTCCAACATCTAGTGGAAAGCCTTCCCAGAAAAGTGGAGGCTGTTATAGCAGCAAAGGGGGGACCAACTCCATATTAATGGCCATGATTTTGGAATGAGATGTTCAACGAGCAGGTGTCCACATACTTTTGGTCATGTAGTGTACATAGGCATACACTATGTAGTCATGTTTATAAGCATACCTAAATAAAGTGTTACTAGCGCTTTGAGGAGAATTTCCCGCCTCTTCCTGTCCCTGAGCTGAACCTGGTTGCCCCGGCGACAGACTCAGCCTGGATGATTGGTGCTCCATGGTCCATCTCGTACTGCATGGCCAGGCTGAAGGAGGGAGCGTCGTAGGCACTGTAGATGGCAGAGGAGCGGTCTGCACGCATGCACTGCTGGGGGAAGGTGCTGATCTGCTCAGCTAGCTCCAGGGCTGCCTGCAGAACTGAGACACACACACACAAACACACGCAAAAACACCCGAACAAGATATGTATGTGAGCATCGTGAAGAAACAGATTCATGCGGCGGCTCATAAGCACATACAGTGCATTCGGAAAGTATTCAGACCCCTTGACTTTTTCCACATTTTGTTACGTTACAGCCTTATTCTAAAATTGATTAAATTAATGTTTTTCTCATCAATCTACACACAATACCCCATAATGGCAAAGCGAAAACAGGTTTTTAGAAATTTTAGCAAATGTATTAAAAATAAAAAACAGAAATACCTTATTTACATAAGTATTCAGACCCTTTGCTATGAGACTCGAAATTTAGCTCAGGTGCATCCTGTTTCCATTGATCATCCTTGAGATGTTTCTACAGCTTGATTGGAGTCCACCTGTGTCCGTAGAGCTCCGAGCCAAGATTGTGTCGAAGCACAGATCTGGAGAAAGGTACCAAAACATTTCTGCAGCATTGAAGGTCCCCAAGAACCCAGTGGCCTCCATCATTCTTAAATGGAAGAAGTTTGGAACCACCAAGGTTCTTCCTAGAGCTAGCCGCCCGGTTCCTCTGTGGAGATGGGAGAACCTTCCAGAAGGACAACCATCTCTTCAGTACTCCA
Organism: Coregonus clupeaformis; assembly: GCF_020615455.1. Taxonomy (NCBI): domain Eukaryota; kingdom Metazoa; phylum Chordata; class Actinopteri; order Salmoniformes; family Salmonidae; genus Coregonus; species Coregonus clupeaformis. Next base: position 39,173,766 of record NC_059198.1, on the reverse strand, counting down.
CCAATCAGACGGAAGCCACTCCTCAGTAAAAGGTACATGACAGCCCGCTTGGAGTTTGCCAAAAGGCACCTAAAGGACTCAGACCATGAGAAACAAGATTCTCTGGTCTGATGAAACCAAGATTGAACTCTTTGTCCTGAATGGCAAGCGTCACTTCTGGAGGAAACCTGGCACCATGCCTACGGTGAAGCATGGTGGTGGCAGCATCATGCTGTGGAGATGTTTTTCAGTGGCAGGGACTGGGAGACTAGTCAGGATCGAGGGAAAGATGAACAGAGAAAAGTACAGAGATCCTTGATGAAAACCTGCTCCAGAGCGCTCAGGACCTCAGACTGGGGCAAAGGTTCACCTTCCAACAGGACAACGACCCTAAGCACACAGCCAAGACAACGCAGGAGTGGCTTCGGGACAAGTCTCTGAATGTCTTTGAATGGCCCAGCCAGAGCCCGGACTTGAACCCGATCGAACATCTCTTGAGAGACCTGAAATTAGCTGTGCAGCGACGTTCCCCATTCAACCTGACAGAGCTTGAGAGGATCTGCAGAGAAGAATGTGAGAAACTCCCCAAATACAGCTGTGCCAAGCTTGTAGCGTCATACAAAAAGACTGAGTAAGGTCTGAATACTTATGTAAATGTAATATTTCCATATTTTATTTTGTATACTCATACACACCGCCTGCCGTACACTCATGCACACCGCCTGCCATACACTCATGCACAACGCCAGCCGTACACTCATGCACACCGCCTGCCGTACACTCATGCACACCGCCAGCCGTACACTCATGCACACCGCCAGCCGTACACTCATGCACACCGCCAGCCGTACACTCATGCACACCGCCAGCCGTACACTCATGCACACCGCCAGCCGTACACTCATGCACACCGCCAGCCGTACACTCATGCACACCGCCAGCCGTACACTCATGCACACCGCCAGCCGAGTGTTATACACAAACACACACAGAGACACACAGGATATATACCCTATCTGTATAGTTTGTTTCAATAATTACATTAGCATAGGGCACTTGGCAGCTATTCAGTTATAGCTACTGCTGGTGCATACTCCCTTCCTCCTGCACTTCCTGCCTCTCTGTGCTTGAGCCAAGCCACTTTGTTCCCTGGGCCACATGAAAGCACTGGACCACATCCAAATCTCCTATGGAAGCAAAGGGCTGATGTGAGTGATGCCCAAGTGCCCCCTCTCTCTTTGAGCTATCTCTAACCAAAGTGATCAGCCTCTGAGTCCAATTAATCGGACTTGGCTGTGGCTATGGGAATGACTTCCGAAAAGACTTAACTTAATCTTTGAATATCTTTTGAGGAATCTTAACCAGGAGAGCACATGGAAAGGCTTTTCGTAGGGATGAAGGAGTTTGAGTTTTCACACATTCATACAGAAAATGCCATTTTGGAAATTACACATTGTCCAATTCAACTATCGATGCTCAATTAAGTTATTGGTAAGGTTTGTTCCAACCAATGAAATGGCATACAAATCTGATAACTCTGAATAAAATAGCTTACATACATTGTCTAATCTACCACAGCCATTACATTGGAACAGATAAGAAAACTTCAAAATGCACTTTTAAAAAAATACTTCCAAATTGTTCAGAGTGAGGAGAGGAACATTACAGACAAAACCTCAAGAGAGGGCATATTTCTTACCTTGGCCATCCGGTACCACTCTGTTAGCCAATCCGAAGGCTAAGGCCTCCTGTGCACCAATGGGCCGTCCAGTCAGAATCAAGTCCAGAGCCCGGGAGAGACCAATGAGACGGGGGAGCCGGACTGTGCCCCCATCAATCAGGGGGACGCCTGAGGAGACAAAGGAATCATCCATGAGTGACATCATACTGAGGAGGGCTGTAGGACTTTACACTGTGGGTTTACAGAGTAGTTGACTATTCTAGTCCTACTGTTGCACACAGACATACACATACGCTTATAACTGGGTAGGTAGACTGTGAGGGAGTTTATCACTCATACGTTCCACCCAGTGATGTAGTGGTAAAAATATAGGGGAGTAAACGCTGACCGCCGTTCGTGGTGAGTAAAGCAATGCTCCTTATACTTTAGATGCATTTTTCCACAAAAGGTGGGTCAATGCTCGTGCAAAATTAAAAAGGTGCGTAAACAGTGTTGTCTTGCGTTTACCCTCCACTACACTCCTGGTTGCACCAATGTAGAGCCTTATAGGACTTACCAATTAGTGTTTTCCCACCAACAGTGAGTGGCTCCTAAAATATCATAATTCATATAAAAATCTAATCAAAGTTTATTGGTTGTGTACACAGATTTGTAGGTGTTATAGCAGGTGCAGTAAAATGCTTATGTTACAAGCTCCAACAGTGCAATAGAATGTCTCGCTAATACAATACAAATACACAAATAATCAAAAATCAAAACAAGAAATCAAGACATGACAGAACAAGTCCAATTAATGATCCAGAGTAGCTATATTAAAGTGACCATCTCCACTAGCATATCCACCAGGCTGAGAATTCTGAAAGTCACTTATTTGCGGAAGCCCTTGTGGCCGTAAGGCAGATGGAGGTATAGTTTTACTGGCCTCTGAAGCACAGGGAGCTTGCCTCCTCAACTCCTCCCAGTCATAGATTCTGCTTGACCACCCATTATTAAGAGCATATGAGTCCAACATATTTTCATAACCTGAAATCATCTCTGTGGGTTTTCGGGGGGAGTTCCCCAGGGAAGAGTTGTGGAAACACTAATTCTATTCATTCATACTCCCCGCTACATTCTCGGAGTCCTTCAAATAAATCACATTTGAATACATTGAATACCAGTGTTAATACATCTGCAACCAATCGAGAGGCCTAGGGTCAGAAACTCAGCACATATGGCAACTGACACAAGACAGCTCTTAGGGAGGGAGCGCTTTGTCAGCAAATACATCTTTCCCTGTCTCTACCGGTCAGGTCGATTCTGTTGAAAATTCCTATGAAAGAGTGTGCTGCCAATAGCACAAGCTGATGAAATCTGACTTAAATTCCATTATTTTTTAATTTATTTTTTACAAAGGCATCACAATAATAAAATCACATTACATACTTTTTAAGTCCATTTGTAAAATGTTCTCGAACAGGATGGGCAGATTGAGCAATCCACCCCACATACTGATATGTCCCTCACACACACACAACCCCCTAGCTTCCCTCAGGGCCGGAGGCTAGATTAGATTGTGGTGCAGAGAGCCTCTTCAGTCCATGTCCAGAACTAACAGGCCAGATTGGCGAGAGAGGAGCCAAGTTGGGCCAGATAGTCTTTAGTGCTGTTGGCACCGTGCTATCAGCCGTCGGAAGGGTCCTCTCTTATCCAGCACCCGCCTCAAAGCCTGCTGATACTCTCCTGGTCTGTCTCAAACTAGTCCTGTTTGCATTAACACACCAGCCCATCCTTTGTTCCCTATGCATGGAATCCAGTGTGTTGGGCAACGTCCCCTTGAAATCGTCACAAATAAAAAGGACACATTAGATGTTTGATTGGGAAGATCTGAGAATGAGAAAGGCCATGTTGTGGATATACCAGAACATCCTTTAATTCCTCATCTATTCAAAGCAGATAAATCCATTGTCTAAAGAGTCACACCAGTTTTAACTGGGTTTTTTGCGTGTCAGCAGAGCCTATTGTCCAATAATAGATATAGGAGGTGGTTCTCTTCCTGACTGTCAGCATTATCCTCTGCATTGCAGGGGTAGGCTTTTTCTAAAACGCTGCTATGCTGGGGAGATGATGGTTAACAATTCATATTTACATAAAATGTGTACGTATGCTGGTCGCAACAATGGCCTCACTTAGGGCTGTGGCGGTCATTACATTTTGTCAGCCGGTTATTGTCATGCAAAAGACTGCCGGTCTCATGGTAATTGACAGTTAATTAACATAAACAAGTGTAGCATCTCCAGACCTCCACGCATACAAGCTGCATACAAGCCACTGATGCACGCCTTTGGAACATCTACATTAAAAATAGTCTAATAAATCAATTTAATATACACCATCACAATAAATCCATTATTTATTTTAGTCTAAAGGTCTAAAGAAACTTTATGATATGAAGAAAATGTATTTCAGAAGAACAGAATATGAGTTGGCCTACTGTACGTTATCTGGCTATGCGCCATGCCATAGGCTTGTTTATTAAGCTGACAAGATATGCTTATAAGTCCTGTGCCATTATTTTATATTATACCATGGTATTGTTGAATACTTGTTTCTGATTGGCTTGAAGGGCATTATAGAGCGTGCATTATTTCCCTATAACGCATGGTACATTTGCATGGTAGAATTCAATGGCTATAGTTCATTCTTACATGTTGTATGTTTGAGCTGCTTTTGAAAGCAAAAGTCGAATTGAAAACATTATTGGCATTGTTGAATTCGATTTTCATAATGGCAAGCTAGGACTGATGGTTTGGTTAGCTAAACTAGCAAGTCTGCTTGTTTGGTTACCACGACAACTACTGTAGCTATCTAGTAAACTTGCTAGCTACTTCAGTGGATTGTTGAACACATTTCTACCGGCAAATGAACACATTTCTAGCTGCAAATGTGTTAAATTATAGCCATGGTATAAAAGGGATAATCAACTCGGGGCTCTATGCGTTCTCTGGAAAATAATGCAACTCAGTGGAAGGTCAGTTCCACTCTGCTAGCACGTTGTGGAACACGCCTTTTCCACGTCATTCATTATTTTCCATAGAACGCATAGCCCCTTGATGATTATCCCTTACTTATTTTATAGTAAAAATAATATAATTGAACTTAGCTGAATAAAATAGAAAGGATATTTGAAGTGGCTATGTTGAGCGTAAAAAGTGATAATTTGAAACAGGTCCTGCTAGATTAAGTTATTTGGCAACTTTAGTTGTGAATGATACAAACCTTAGAATGTCTTAGAAATCAAAATATATAATGGGCCGCATGATGCGACTAGGCTATTGATGATTTGAGAAAGTCGCAAAAAAAAGCTGGTGGTCTGTTCCTTGCCTCATGTTGCACAGCTGTTCTCTCATCAAGTGATCATATTTTCACCCATCAGACTATTCTCAATTGAATCTTGTCTTTACTAATATGTAACATTAGTTTCGATTTAGAATTGCCCATTATCAAATGGGCAGGAACAGGGGCAGGGGGAAAAAGACATGTTATCCGTATGGCACACTCGAATAGCGAATGGAGGCTGCACGCTTTCCCGCCGGTCCGTTTTTCAATGATGCCTGGTAGGCAACTTCGGTATTATAGTGGAGCATGTGCTTAATATGAGCAGCTAATGAATAAATATAAGAACACTTATTTCACGCCACGCGTCAACCAATGTTTGAGAAGCATGCGCTCGCTGCGCGACAGGTGATATTCCGCCCAAACTCTGTATGCCATGGGCTCTCCAACCCTGTTCCTGCAGCTACCCAGGGCTTGATTCGTGAAACCAATTGAAATCTGTTCGGAGACATCAATAGTAACCTGATTTCGCAAACAAAACATATTTTACTAAACTGTTGACAGCCCCTCTGCACGCTCTAGAAAGGAATAAAGGAGAGAGAGGAGGAGATGGAAACGCACGGTGGTGAGATATTCTGTATAGCTAAAGGTAATGTGTCACCCAATTAATTCTGGGGGGAAAAAGCCCTATTACTAGGCAATTCAAAATCAAATACAAATTCACTATAATTGTAGGCTAACTCTGTAAGCCGCCCTGCACAATCAATGAACCAACAGCATTGCCTAGGGCTATACATTCTCTCCCAGACTCATGGATATAAATTTGAGCGTAGCATAAGGTAACCAGTCCATCCAGTATGAATAATAATACAGTCCACACTCAAAGGCAATTACTCAAATTTGTTTAATTTTGGAGTATAGGCTAGACCAATTATGTACCAAAAACATCTCAAATTATTTTTGTTTTTTTTGCCATGAGTAATATGCGGTAGGCTATTTATTGTATAATGGCACATTCATACTTTTTATTCTTTTTGGGGGGGCTTGGGCTCATGTGCGTATGAATGTTTTGAATTAATCATCACCTTAGAAAGCGCTGTCCATTTCGTTGTGTTATTGAAACAACATACACAACAACCATGTTTTACACTCAGTTTCAACCTGCTGTTGAACTTCTTTCTTCAAATTGATCATCACAGTGAGGTGAGTTTTAAATGCACGATACTGTTTTGATGATATTTGCATTGATGTCAGAGTGGTTAGAGGGACAATAGAGCCCTGATTACCAGGCCATTAGGACCTGATGGTTGTTAGCAAGTTGGGTACTACCAACGCATGTCCAGAGTGCATAAGAGGAGATTAACGTGACTCATGACTGCCGGTGTGGCGGTAATACAGTCACCACAACAGCCCTAGCCTCACTCTCATTCATTTGCTTCCTCTTGGTTCAAACACCACATCTATAGGTACAGTAAGACTGCCAATACACAAGTGAAGTGTTGAGCTCTGTGAAACAGTTTGGGCAGACGACTGATGTTTTTTAGTTTGAACTGAGCTGTGCTGGAGATACAGGCATCTGCACCACTTCAAAGCAAAGCTGTCCACAATGGACTCTCACGAGGGTTAATGTGATTAAGTTCGATGCGGATTAAAGATTTCCAGCCAAATCCGTACGGAACGGATACAGAGATGAGAACGTGAACCTTTAACGGAGGTTCACTTTGAAACACTCCAACTTGGAGAAATATTTTGGGCTTAACACACTGTCACAGGATTCCCTTTTCTTTCAGCACATCAAAGAAATATTTTGACGTTTTTTGGTGTCTGCGAGTTCATTGTTTGATGAAGGCCTCCCCATGGGCTCTGAAGAAAGCACAGGACATTCTGAGAACTAGAGTTTAACTCACATCCAGCAAACCACAGAGACACACAGTGCTGCAGGTGCCTCTCTAGCCACTAGCCAGATCCTCTAGTCTTAAAGCCAGGGTGTGGTCTTTCTAGTCTCTCTGCAGGCTCCAGTCCAGTATCACACACAATTTCTGGCAGTTATGTCTCTCCCCGCCACCCCATCCATCTCACTAATTGGGTCTTTGAGCACAGCCGGAACCGTTCGGAGCCAAGGTCCAGAGGTTATCCTACATTGGTCCAAGGACAGCCAGGAGGTTCGAACTTCAGGTTCTGCTAAGGTCTCCCTGTAGAGGTTAGACTAACTGTCCACTCCTGTGCCCTTTCACTGCTTAGAGGGAGAGTATTCAACCATGCAGAGTATTTTGGAATGGTATCCCCATGTCATCAATAACAAGTCATTGGATAGTTGTTTGAATTGGCCAACATGATGTCAGCTTTGGACCGGGCTGTACTCTAAACATGTGGGCTATCCTATGATCCCTCCTTTTGGCCTTCCTCGTTTTTCCGTACGAGACAGGGGCTTCGATGAGTCATGTGACAGGAAGCCGTCACTCACTTGTGTCTTCCATTGGGCCACATCACATAGATTTGGGTTATTCATTCAAACCACAGGGGATTCCCTTGGGCTGCTGTTCCCATGTGTTTCTCCACCAAAAACGCTTACAGAATTCTCCCATCAAACTAAAGCGATGTAACAAACCTACCAGAGAGATCTAAAAATAAACTCCAGAGGAGTAGCGTTACTTTTGATGAGTAGAGCCTTACTGCTATACATGCCAGGCTAACTACAGAGTGGAGGAACACAACGTCCACAGCTGATAACTGGGTATGGTCAAAATAACAATTACAGTGCTAAACTCACATCCAATTATAGAACGAGCCACAGTGGCCAAACTAAGCTGGGGAAACAACTGGGAAAAGTGTTGACAAACAACCCAGGGGTTTGTGGAATGAGGCATAACCGAGATGGTGGGGTGGCTGAACATAAGCAGCTGGGAGGAAATGTGCCTCCGCCGCCAGCAGTGTCAATCCTCAGAGCACATATGCTCCACTCGGGGCTGCTTAAGGAGATCTGAAGTGAGCGGTTAGTCATTCCCCTTTCACCGGTTCAATTCAGTACGTATCAAGGGAAGGAGACAATGTGAGGATTGAGGAAGCCAATAAAGACTATTGAGATGTACCCCTGATGTCATGCACTCAGCGGCGTCAGTATGATATATGATGGGAGGTGACGAAGACAAGACATGGTGGCCATGCCCCTGCCACAAGACAGTATGAAGGGTGGCTCGGGCCCTGGCTCAAGACAGGCGAGGGCACTGCCAGGATGCTCTGTTTAATTACAGAGCCAAAATGATAAGCCCTGTTTAGAGAAAGAGACCCAGGATCTACCCGCTGCCAGTAAATTATAGTACGGCCGGTCCTATTTATAAACACGGAGGTCATATTTTTAACCCCGGAGGCAGACTGGTGTCGAGATGGGAGATGCTACTACACGCTACATTCATTTCCTCTCCTTCTGGTTATCAGGGAGTGCAGCATGTACAGCAGTGGTGTCTGTACATGCAATGCTTTCAAAGGCCATGGTCATTGCTGCTATCGCAGAGTTATTCAAAACCCAAACAGGAGAAAGCTAAAGTGATAACGGCTTGAAATGCTACATTGCTGTTGAAAGGAAAATTAATCAGGCACTTTGTAACGATTTTGACTTCCACTGGCGGGGTAAGGGCTGCAACCTCACACAATTAAAATTACACACACACACACACTTGGTAATAGTGGGGGGTGGACCAGGCTCAGGGAGGTGACTAGGGGTCATCTCGTAGGTGGGATACACATACCAAATCTGCGACAGAACACCCCCATGACAGCGCTCTCCTCCACCACTCTCAGGTCAGCCAACAGAGCCAGCTCCAGCCCTCCGGCCACCGCGTAGCCACTGACCGCTGCTATCAACGGCTTGGACAACACCAGTCGGGAGGGACCCTGGGAAGGACACGATATGACACACACACCCTGAGCGAGGCATGAAAATAATACACTCCCTAAACAAGGCTGCAACTAGGCTTCCTGCACAAACATACTCCCACAACAAGGAAGAACCTTGGCCTTTTACAAGAATACATTAGCTTGAAAGACTAGCAATAGAGATTAGAGATTACGGATTATATACAGTGCCTTCAGAAAGTATTCATACCCTTTGACTTATTCCACATTTTGTTGTGTTACAGCCCAAATTCAAAACGGATGTCACTACAAGTTGATTGGAGTCCACCTGTGGCCAATTCAATTATTTGGACATGATTTAGAAAGAAACACACCTGTCTATATAAGGTCCCACAGTTGACAGTGCATGTCAGAGCAGAAACTATACCATGAAGTCCAAGGAACTGTCTGAGATAGAATTGTGATGAGGCATATACAGTTGAAGTCGGAAGTTTACATACACTTAGGTTGGAGTCATTAAAACTTGTTTTTCAACCACTCCACAAATGTCTTGTTAACTAACTATAGTTTTGGCAAGTCGGTTAGGACATCTACTTTGTGCATAACACAAGTAATTTTTCCAACAATTGTTTACAGACAGATTATTTCACTTATAATTCACTGTATCACAATTCCAGTGGGTCAGAAGTTTACATACACTAAGTTGACTGTGCATTAAACAGCTTGGAAAATTCCAGAAAATGATGTCATGGCTTTAGAAGCTTCTGATAGGCTAATTGACATCATTTGAGTCAATTGGAGGTGTACCTGTGGATGTATTTCAAGGCCTACCTTCAAATGCAGTGCCTCTTTGCTTGACATCATGGGAAAATCAAAAGAAATCAGCCAAGACCTCAGAAAAGAAATTGTAGACCTCCACAAGTCTGGTTCATCCTTGGGAGCAATTTCCAAACGCCTGAAGGTACCACGTTCATCTGTACAAACAATAGTACGCAAGTATAAACACCATGGGACCACGCAGCTGTCATACCGCTCAAGAAGGAGACGCGTTCTGTCTCCTAGAGATGAACGTACTTTGGTGCGAAAAGTGCAAATCAATCCCAGAACAACAGCAAAGGACCTTGTGAAGATGCTGGAGGAAACAGGTACACAATTATCTATATCCACAGTAAAACGAGTCCTACATCGACATAACCTGAAAGGCCGCTCAGCAAGGAAGAAGCCACTGCTCCAAAACCGCCATAAAAAAGCCAGACTACGGTTTGCAACTGCACATGGGGACAAAGATCGTACTTTTTGGAGAAATGTCCTCTGGTCTGATGAAACAAAAATAGAACTGTTTGGCCATAATGACCATCGTTATGTTTGGAGGAAAAAGGGGGTTCTTGCAAGCCGAAGAACACCATCCCAACCGTGAAGCACAGGGGTGGCAGCATCATGCTGTTGGGGTGCTTTTCTGCAGGAAGGACTGGTGCACTTCACAAAATAGATGGCATCATGAGGATGGAAAATTATGTGGATATATTGAAGCAACATCTCAAGACATCAGTCAGGAAGTTAAAGCTTGGTCGCAAATGGGTCTTCCAAATGGACAATGATCCCAAGCATACTTCCAAAGTTGTGGCAAAATGGCTTAAGGACAACAAAGTCAAGGTATTGGAGTGGCCATCACAAAGCACTGACCTCAATCCTATAGAAAATGTGTGGGCAGAACTGAAAAAGCGTGTGCAAGCAAGGAGGCCTACAATCCTGACTCAGTTACACCAGCTCTGTCAGGAGGAATGGGTCAAAATTCACCCAACTTATTGTAGGAAGCTTGTGGAAGGCTACCCGAAACGTTTGACCCAAGTTAAACAATTTAAAGGCAATGTTACCAAATACTAATTGAGTGTATGTAAATTTCTGACCCACTGGGAATGCGATGAAAGAAATAAAAGCCGAAAGAAATAATTCTCTCTACTATTATTCTGACATTTCACATTCTTAAAATAGAGTGGTGATCCTAACTGACCTAAGACAGGGAATTTTTCTAGGATTAAATGTCAGGAATTGAGAAAAACTGAGTTTAAATGTATTTGGCTAAGGTGTATGTAAACTTCCGACTTCAACTGTATCTGGGGAAGGGTATAAAACCATTTCTAGAGTGTTGAAAGTTTCCAAGAGGAGAGTGGTCTCCATCATTTGGAAATGGAAAAAAATGTGGAATTACCCAGATTCTGCCTAGAGCTGGCCGTCTGACCAAACTGAGCAACTGGGCAAGAAGGACCTTGATCAGGGAGGTGACCAAGAACCCATTGACCACTCTGACAGAGCTACAGAGTTCCTTGGCTGAGATGGTAGAACCTGCCAGAAGAACAACCGTCTCTACAGCACGCCTGGAGTTTGTAAAAAGGCATGTGAAAGACTGAGAGCATAAGGCAAAATATGAAGTGGTCTGATGAGACAAACATTTTACTCTTTGGCCTGAATGCAAAGCACTGTCTGGAGAAAACCAGGTACAGCTCATCACCCGTCTAACACCATCCCTACCGTGAAGCATGGTGGTGGCAGCATCATGCTATGGGGATGCTTTTCAGCGGCAGGAACTGGGAGACTGGTAAGGATAGAGGGAACAATGAATGGAGCCAAATACAGGCAAATCCTTGATGAGAACCTGCTTCAGAGTGCAAACGACATTAGACTGGGGGGCGAAGATTTACGTTCCAACAGGACAATGACCCCAAGCAAAGCTGGAATGGCTTCAGAACAAGAATGTGAAAGTCATTGCGTGGCCCAGACTTGAATCCCATTGAAAATGTAAGTTCCAAACAGGACAATGACCCCAAGCAAATCTGGAATGGCTTCAGAACAAGAATGTGAAAGTCATTGCAAGGCCCAGACTTGAATCCCATTGAAAATCTGTGGAAAGACTTGAAGATTGCTGTTCACTGCTGCTCCCCATCTAATTTAACAGAGCTTGAGAAATCTGCAAGGAAGAATGGGAGAAAATCCCCAAATCCAGATGTGCAAAGCCGATACAGACATACCCAAGACGACTCAAAGCTGTAATCGCCGCCAAAGATGCTTCTACAAAGTATTTACTCAGGGGTGTGAATACGTATGTAAATGTGATATTTCTGTATTCCATTTTCAATAAATTTGCACAAATGTCTAAAAACATGTTTTCACTACGTCATTATGGGGTATTGTGTGTAGATGGGTGAGAAAAACATCAACTTAATCCAATTTGAATTCAGGCTGGAACACAACAAAATGTGGAATAAGTGAAGGGGTAAGAATACTTTCTGAAGGCACTGTATGAAAGACATACCACAACTGATCCATTTACATATACATACAGAGGGGTCAATAATGACAAACAGATACATTGAAAGTTAGGTTGTGTGTTATCAGTCATCGACTGTTCTGTGCACACTGATCGCGTGTGAGGGTGATGCAAAGTCAGGGAAGGTTTTTGCAGATGCGCGCACCATAGGAGCAGGACCTTTGGTGACATCTTGCTCCAATTTGAGGGAGGCAGTGTGATGGGCCAGCTCTTTCAGATCGTAACCAGCACAGAAATTCCCTCCTGGAAGAGACCACAAAATTACAAAGTATGGCAGCTGGCAACTGAAGAGGAAGGGAAAATGACGAGGATGAAGAAAAAAAACACAACAACTTGAAGAGGAGAGGCAGGGCTGCAATTTAGAAATGCATGAGGAAATATGGCTGGCTGGCTGGCACACAAATTATTTTCTGCTCTTGCGTGGGCTCAGTCTCTCTTTACTGCACAATGCTCTCATTAATGGTAGAATAACGCACCCTGACCAAAGCCCCTTCCGTTGTATTCATGTGGTAATTACAACATTACCCAGGAGGCCTACAAACACTATGTCACAGGCGCTGAGGCGGAGGGCTGTAAAACGGTGTGGCCGCTCTGTTTCTAACTGTAATGAGACTGAGGATGAGAAATGTGCTACAACACCCCTCCACTGAGACTGGCTTGATTACAGCAGCAGTGGGTCAGAGGAGGAGAGTTCTTTAAAAGGCTGTGTCTGTGTAATTATGTACCAGTGCTTCCTGGATTTGATTGAATCTGTATGAAGAGATATTGTAGAAGGACTATACCAGGAGACATTATGATACCATTTTCTGTTTTTAAAACTGATGAGAGCATATTGTGACTTTATGGTGAGTTTAAAGGTTGAATCAGAGAAACAAGCTAAAACCAATATGCAAATTGTGCAGTGCACACGTCTCTTTGGGAAAATAAATTTTAAAGGATTTTATTATTGATATTAATGGAAAACCTGTGAGAAAGTTGAAGTAACATGCCCATATCTCATGTTTGGATTTGGCCGCATGCGACTACACTTTATCGTATGTTCTCTAAAATGGGGATAAAATGGCCTCATTGAAAGGTGCTACAACAGTGACCTTTGCAGCTATTTCAGCAGTTAGCAAACCTTCAGATTCCCCCATCCCCCTTACTATAAAAACATAGAAATACGATTCCAAAAAACTCTAAATATGTGCCAACAGATTCAAAACATATATAACAGAGGTAATTACTCATAATTTAGTGAAAAGTACTGAAACAATTCTCCCAAAATGGAGATGAAAATTATCATGTTTTGGACTAATTTGGACCAAATAGCTTCCTTATGGTTGCAAAGTTAGTTTCCAGACTGGACATGTCTAGCTGTCATCTCCACAAGCAGAGGGATTAGTAATACTTTTTGAGGTCAGCCACCTTACCAGGGCAGAGCTACATTTGAACCTACAAACTGGATTTACATTGAGACATGCACTCCAATTAACAACAATGGGCAGCGCAGGAATCCAAGTGCACTTTGCCAGAGTTGTCCATTACACTGGTCAAAGTTAATCCAAATAACACAAGGCAATTACCGCCACACTGTTTTCAGTTCAGCGCCGAAGCGACCAGCATTTAGCAGCCTTCATTTCACTGGGTTACAGCTTTGAGGTGTTGAAGCATTAAAATAAAGCCTCTCAGCCAACGCTACACTCTAAGAGAGGAGGAGGGTTGATCCAGGTTGAAAAAATGATTTCCATTGTGGGAGTTCATTTGGATGGGGTGAGATTATTATTTGGAGAGGTATTAAGTGTGTATAATTATCGCTCCCTGGTTGACACAGTGCAGGACCCTGGAAGCTGTGAGCATACATATGTTAATACAGGCACTTTTAAATCAGGGCTAATTAGGGGATGAGGAGGAGGAGTGAAGGATGTGACTCCCACTCTGGGCTTCTAGCGCCTGCAGTTAGCCGGCGAAACGATTTAAAGAGAGTTTGATCTCTCGCCCCAGTTGATTGGGCTGCATGGTTCTACATGCGTAATTAAGGATATCTAAATAATTGGTGACTGTGTATAGTGTGTTATGGGGAGCCTGCCCACATAATTATATTCTGCCGAAATTAAAAGGAAATCATGTTCTTAAGGCATTATTATGAACACCTTGCTTTGGAGGAATAAGATATATACAGTGCCTTCAGAAAGTATTCATACCCTTTGACTTATTCCACATTTTGATGTGTTACAGCCTGAATTCAAAATGGATGATTTTTTTATTATTATTTAAAAAAAAAAAATCCACACAATACCCCATAATAACAAAGTGAAAACATGTTTTTAGAAATGTTTGCCAACGGCACTGTAAATATCTAAATACCCTGAATGTAAATGAACTTATTAGCATTATTTTGTCAAAGACAAAAAAAGGTACTATTTCCATCCAATAAAAGGGGTGTCATTGCATCCCTACGAGTTTGCTGTCTACTGTCCTGTATGTCTGGGGGAGAGTGGGGTGTCATGTTTTGTATGTGTAACTGTTAGTGAGCTGTGGAAAGAAAATACAGTGGGGAAAAAAAGTATTTAGTCAGCCACCAATTGTGCAAGTTCTCCCACTTAAAAAGATGAGAGAGGCCTGTAATTTTCATCATACGTACACGTCAACTATGACAGACAAAATGAGAAAATAAATTCCAGAAAATCACATTGTAGGATTTGTAATTAATTTATTTGCAAATTATGGTGGAAAATAAGTATTTGGTCAATAACAAAAGTTTCTCAATACTTTGTTATATACCCTTTGTTGGCAATGACACAGGTCAAACGTTTTCTGTAAGTCTTCACAAGGTTTTCACACACTGTTGCTGGTATTTTGGCCCATTCCACCATGCAGATCTCCTCTAGAGCAGTGATGTTTTGGGGCTGTCGCTGGGCAACACGGACTTTCAACTCCCCTCCAAAGATTTTCTATGGGGTTGAGATCTGGAGACTGGCTAGGCCACTCCAGGACCTTGAAATGCTTCTTACGAAGCCACTCCTTCGTTGCCCGGGCGGTGTGTTTGGGATCATTGTCATGCTGAAAGACCCAGCCACGTTTCATCTTCAATGCCCATGCTGATGGAAGGAGGTTTTCACTCAAAATCTCACGATACATGGCCCCATTCATTCTTTCCTTTACACGGATCAGTCGTCCTGGTCCCTTTGCAGAAAAACAGCCCCAAAGCATGATGTTTCCACCCCTATGCTTCACAGTAGGTATGGTGTTCTTTGGATGCAACTCAGCATTCTTTGTCCTCCAAACACGACGAGTTGAGTTTTTACCAAAAAGTTATATTTTGGTTTCATCTGACCATATGACATTCTCCCAATCCTCTTCTGGATCATCCAAATGCACTCTAGCAAACTTCAGACGGGCCTGGACATGTACTGGCTTAAGCAGGGGGACACGTCTTGCACTGCAGGATTTGAGTCCCTGGCGGCGTAGTGTGTTACTGATGGTAGGCTTTGTTACTTTGGTCCCAGCTCTCTGCAGGTCATTCACTAGGTCCCCCCGTGTGGTTCTGGGATTTTTGCTCACCGTTCTTGTGATCATTTTGACCCCACGGGGTGAGATCTTGCGTGGAGCCCCAGATCGAGGGAGATTATCAGTGGTCTTGTATGTCTTCCATTTCCTAATAATTGCTCCCACAGTTGATTTCTTCAAACCAAGCTGCTTACCTATTGCAGATTCAGTCTTCCCAGCCTGGTGCAGGTCTACAATTTTGTTTCTGGTGTCCTTTGACAGCTCTTTGGTCTTGGCCATAGTGGAGTTTGGAGTGTGACTGTTTGAGGTTGTGGAAAGGTGTATTTTATACTGATAACAAGTTCAAACAGGTGCCATTAATATAGGTAACGAGTGGAGGACAGAGGAGCCTCTTAAAGAAGAAGTTACAGGTCTGTGAGAGCCAGAAATCTTGCTTGTTTGTAGGTGACCAAATACTTATTTTCCACCATAATTTGCAAATAAATTCATTAAAAATCCTACAATGTGATTTTCTGGATTTTTTTTTCTCAATTTGTCTGTCATAGTTGACGTGTACCTATGATGAAAATTACAGGCCTCTCTCATCTTTTTAAGTGGGAGAACTTGCACAATTGGTGGCTGACTAAATACTTTTTCCCCCACTGTACATCAGGGGTCCGCAACAGGACAAAACCAGCCCGCAAGCGATTTTTTTATAAAAAATAATATTAGTTTTTGGTCAAAAAAACACTAAAATCACCAGGAATTCAGCTAAAATTAGTTTAATTTTGGAAATCTGTTCCCAAGTATTCCCACAAATTTAAAAAAGGGTGCCTTCAGAAAGTATTCATACCCCTTGACTTATTCCACATTTTATTTGTGGCCTGAATTCAAAATGGATTAAATATTTTTTTAAATCTCACACAATTTACACACAATACCCCATAATAAAAAAGTGAAAACATGTTTTTAGAAAGGTTTGCAAATGTATTGAAAATGAAATACAGAAATCTAATTTACATAAGTATTCACACCACTGAGTCAATACATGTTAGAATCACCTTTAGCAGCGATTACAGCTGTGAGTCTTTCTGGATTAGTCTCTAAGAGCTTTGCGCACCTGGATTATACAATATTTGCACATTATTTATTTAAATTCTCCAATTTCTGTCAAGTTGGTTGTTGATCATTGCTAGACAGCCATTTTCCAGTCTTGCCATAGATTTTCAAGCAGATTTAAGTCAAAACTAACTAGGCCACTCAGGAACATTGATTGTTGTCTGGGGAAGCAAGTCCAGTGCATATTTGGCCTCGTCTTTTAGGTTATTGTCCTGCTGAAAGGTGAATTTGTCTCCAGTGTCTGTTGGAAAGACTGAACCAGGTTTTCCTCTAGGATTTTGCCTGTGCTTAGCTCTATTCCATTTATTTTTATCCAAAAAAAACTCCCTAGTCCTTGCCGATGACAAGCATACCCATAACATGATGACAGCCACCACCATGTGTTTTGATACACTATCCAAAGTGTAATTAATAACTTCACCATGCTCAAAGGGATATTCAATGTCTGCTTTTTTTTTCTTCATCTACCAATAGGTGCCCTTTTTTGCGAGGCATTGGAAAACCTCCTTGGTCTTTGTGGTTGAAACTGTGTTTGAAATTCACTGCTCGACTGAGGGACCTTACAGATAATTGTTGTGTGGGGTTCAGAGATGAGGTAGTCATTCAAAAATCATGTTAAACACTATTATTGCACACAGAGTGAGTCCATGCAACTTATTATGTGACTTGTTAAGCAAATATTTACTAATTAACTTATTTAGGCTTGCCATAACAAAGGGGCTGAATACTTATTGACATTTCAGCTTTTAATTTTTAATTAATATAAAAATTTGGGGGGGTTAAAACATTATTCCATTTTGACATTATGGGGTATTGTGTGTAGGCCAGTATCACAAAATCTAAATGTAATCCATTTTTAATTCAGGCTGTAACACAACAAAATGTGGGGGGAAATCAAAGGGTGTGAATACTTTCTGAAGGCACTGTATGTGATCATGTCTCAATATAATCAATGTATGAAATGATTGTATTTAAAAAATAATATATTTTTGGGTTTAGTTGTGGTCAACTTGCAGTGTACAAATTATTATAATTATGCTCCGGCCCCCGACCATCCGCTACGACCAAAATCGGCCTGTGGCTGAATCTAGCCTACTACTTTAATACATCATCATCATCGCCATGTCTCAGGTGTTGTCATAGAGACCGTCTTTGAGTGTAGAGACCGTCTTTGAGTGTCTCTATGTGCTAATGTCATGTGCGGAATCTGAACCGAGATCTACTGCAGGAGAAACCAACGTCTTAACTATTAGCCCAAGAAGAAATTCCCTCTTGGGCCAAGAGCTGACAGATTTTGAAGTCGCAGGCGGGCTACCTCATCATGTGACTATGAGCAACCGTGTACCCAACTCATGACTGCTACACTAACCATGCTGACCTAGCCTAGATGCCAGTCAGTTTCTGCTCTCTTGCCAACTCTTTATGGAATTATCATGCAAAACATGTTTGACTTGACAATAGCGTAGACAAAAGCACAAACAGATCTGGGACCAGGCTACTGCTGACCCTCCATCAGAGGCTTTGCTGAGCTCCTGTCTGTAGTGTGCAGGGGGTCTAACCGTTGCCATGGAGCACTGCTACAGTCAGGGCGGGGTCACTGTCGAAGGCCGTGAGCTCGTCCAGCAGCCGTCCAGCCGTCTCCTGGTTCACCGCGTTCCGCACCTCGGGGCGGTTGATCGCCACGGTGACCACTGACCCCCTCCTCTCCGTCACCACAGTCCGCCCGGCGACTGCACAACAATGGGAGAGAAGAGAAGTGAGACCGCAACACTTAGAAAGAAATGGCCCCAAAACTGGGACTGGAATAGATCATGGCTGAGGATGAAGCTATGTGGCAGAGAGCGCGTACAGTTGACTTGACATATTTACGGTAAGAAAAATGGACCGATATCAAGACAGTTGCATCCAAAATAACTTCAACAAGAGATGAGATCCAACATCACTCCAGCCATTCTACAATCATACAAAGTAAACCGTTTGAGAGCTAAAACACATTTCCATATAATACAATATAGTATATAAAATAGTGTAACTTATCTTTATTCAATATTGACTTCAATTTCATATTCCGATTTAAAGGGAGTTGGAAGTCAAGGTCAGTAAATTGAGTGTGCAGAACTCCACACAAATTATATCCACATATCCAAAATGCATGTTTTGTAACAAAGTGATACATAATGGCGCCTGTTTTGAGAAATAGATTTCTCAAATATTATTTAAATATACTAGGCGCCTCAGTCAATCCATTGAATCCACATTCCACTCTGCCCCATGTCCAGTCTGGTCTGAAAGCAAGTATTTGCTGCCCTCGGCTGCCAGAGAAATGCCATTGCATATGACACCGCTGTGTTCTTCAACATAGCTACCTTTCTCCGATTCCTTTCCGGCTGAAGTACTGTAAGGGCTATTTTTCTCAGAATACTTTTTTCCAAGTAACCGGTCTACGGCAGTAGCAGCTTGCCAGCTCAGATTTCTAGCTAACAAAACACGTGTCGTACTCTGACACGCTCGGAGACCCATAGTTGTGCTTGACAAGCAAAAATAGAAACTGCTGAAGCTCACAGGAACAAAAGTATCCCTAATTCCAAAGTGAATGTTCCTTAGGCACATCTATAAACAAAACCACGTAAAATAAAAACAGTCTCGCGGTCTACCTATCAACAAACGTTCCAATGTTTACTAATAATGTGCAGCACCTCGCAAGTTCACCCCCAGAAACAAGGCAAACTGTAAGTAAGGTTCTTCTGCACATGATTGGAGCATGCACTGGTGTAATACACAAGTGCAGACAGGAGAGGGCAGAGTTGAGTCATTTCTTGCACTGCAGTGCACATTGCTGTACAGAGGTGAATTTTCTGTAGAAAATAAAGTGCTTAAGCACAGATGAATATGGGTTAGTTAGAAGTAGAGTACATTTGGCCTATTCCTCTCTGACTAAATCTACCTCTTCCCGGAAAAGGATTATGTTACCATCAAATCATGATAATTTTATCGATCCATCTTCAGTCAATAATTGTATACAGTAACAATGTATACTATTGTGTCTGTCTTCAGCAAACTGTTAGGTCTTTGTCCACCACACATTCAATTCAGAGCTCACAACTTTTTTCAGGTTTCTTTTTTAATAAAAGAGGTTCCTCTTGCATTTATACAGTTTAAGGCATCATGCACACAAAAAATAAACGATACAAAAGCGTACTCTTCTACCTAAAATAATAATAGGCTAACTTTTTTTTATAGATTTGCTGGTTAAAAATATGTCTATACAAATATGGCGTTAGCTGGCATGTCAGTGAATCTAAAAGCAGGCTTTGTGCCCGACCATAACCTGCTTTCACAGTATTTGTAAACATGGCTTCAGCAAAATAGATCTGAGATTAAGAGTGTATGCTTTGAACATTGGCAGAAGTCCCCCAGAAGCATGCGGTTATTTGTCCTAAATGATATGTACAATGCAGGTTTACCTTAAACACAGATATTCAGGTCTTTACCATTATTAAGATAAGATTCAGACATTAAACAAACATTATGAACAATGACAGACAGACAGAACATAACGTCTTTATATCCTATCCCAGAGTCCCAGTCATCTTGATCCAGGAAGACACGTTGTGGAGGTGGGAAGGATTTGGCTTTGGCACAGTTGTGTCCAGTTGTGCTTTTGGCTCTACTATACAACATTGAAAACCATGGATAGATACTGTTCATAGGACACCTGGATCCAGCCGTCTTGGTCTGTGTCGTACCTCCTGAACACGTCGGTCAACCTCTGAAAGTGAGAAATGACAAAGAACATTTAAAAAATCTAAGATAATACAGTATATTACAGTAGATCTAGACATCAGTAGATCTTGACTTAAACATACTAGCCAGTACAGATGCCATGTTGGTAAATAAACATCAATGGCCGCTTTCCCAGACACAGATTAAGCCTAGTCCAGGACTAAAAATAATTCTCAATTGAGATTCTACATTGAAAGAGTTTAGTCCAGGACTAGGCTTAATCTGTGTCTGAGAAACCAGACCAAAATATTTTAATCAATATACAGACAACAGCGTGGCCAGGAAAAACCAAGACGAGACATTTCTAATTTGCAGAGTCTAAAATACCATGTGCATAAATGAAAAAATGCCATGTTGAGAAAACACAAAGTCCAATTTCAATATGGGCTGTATATACTGTACACACAATATCTTGACAAAACAATGTAGGCTACATAACCAGTGGTATGTGCACAGGAAGCCCAGTAAGACGGTTACCTGTAGAACAATACAACACTGGATGAAGTCATCGAAGGCCACTTGTCCCTTCCTCTGCCTGTCAAACTTCTCTATGAGAGTATTGTAGAACTGGTCTGAGAGGCGATACCCTGAGGAGGAGGACAGAGAACAGTCAACATCACAGAAACACATCTCTGTTCAACAACCCTTACCCCATTTGTAATATGCATAGGGCTTTCTCCTGTTCACTTCACATACAGGACTAAGAACTACTACATTTCAATGAGGATAGAAAATAACAACATGCTTGACCTCAATGTATGCTAGGCTAACAACTCATATCGTCATGCATATCTATCTACACAACTATTTTGGCACATATCTTTATCCAGGCTCATGCATGTTGACCTTACTCGATCTTACAGAAGGACATTAGAATATCGGTGCTGACCTTGTGAACCAAATAAATGAACGTAGCAGGTATAGCGGTTGGCCCGCCACCAGTATGGTGAAATAGAGAAGGCATTCTCACCGAATCCAGTCAGTGCCTGCTTAAGCTCGTTCTTGTCGATGAAGCCCGAGTTGTCTCTATCGTAGGTGCGGAAGATGTTCTGCCAGTCCGTGATGTATTTCCACACTCCGGCGAACTCGTTGAAGTTCACCCCTCCTTTGTTCTCCCTGTCGAACATGGCTGTGAGAGAGGGAAATCAAAAGAAGATATAAGTGAGAGCAAGAGGTCTGTTCAGAAGGGTGCAATGTTACAAAACAATGTTCAGATAGAAATGCATTTTGTAGAATATGTATGTTTTTTCTGTGTTATAGAATCGGGCACCATGTCAACTTTATTCATAATCTTTCTCTCCACAACGTTCTGAAATCTTACCACACTGAATAGACCCCTGAGAAACACCACCTACGAAGAAGGGACAGCTGGGAAGTCTAGTTCAGTGCTAGAAGGCATAACATTAACACACTGGACTAAGGACTACCATAACATCTGTTATGACACAGAGTTAAAGAAATCTTGCCCGTTTGAACTTTCCCCTACGGTTTAATCCAATTACATCCTAACAAAGGGCTTCATCACATGGAAGGCTTAGGGCTGGTCGGCTGGATGGCCATTTGAATACAACTGATTTACTGTGTACAGTACAGTCAGAGTGGGAAGCAATGGTGGATTATTGAGATTCAAAATAACACCACTAAATATAAAACGTAGTATATTTTTCTATTCACATTCAGCTACACTTGGACTAAAGCAGATTCCAGCTGGTGAAAGGGTAAGTGTGTAAACCAATCAATACGGTCAGTGGATGGCTATAGACAGATGCCTTTCGAGACCAAAAAAACACCTCCTGTTTGTTAGAAAGAAAAGCTCCTTATTCCCCCTTTTACCGATAGCTGCATGCTTCCACTTAACTGGGGAGCCGGGTTGAAATGTGTCACTGTGCACAAACTAATGAAAAGGGTTGCTATGGGGATAACGTATAAACAATGGTAGTACACCAGGTCAGGACCATATAGGCTTGTCATTGTGCAAGTTTGTTTGTGTGTCAAGGGTCAAAGAGGGACAAATACTCACATATGATTGATCGGACAGTCACTGGGTTGAAAGGTGTCCATGTACCTACAGAGAGAAGATAGAGAAAAGATTGGTGAAAAACAACAACTAAGACATTCTGCCACAAAAAGTTAAATTGCACAGGACGACTGTGCCAAGTTAATTAATACCTTTGGACTTGAATTAGGCCATTTATAACAAAAACAACAACAAGAAGAGGGAAATAGGCCAAGTAAAGAGTTAGGAGGACTTTGGTGACTTAAGCAACCATTCTGTTCTTATCTTGGGTATGCTTACTACCAAGCCAGTATTTTGGGTAACAGAGGAGAACTGCTGGAGATTTATCAGGGTTTCCTAAACCTTGCTGACTCACCATCTCAACCTTTTCACTCTCACTGCTCTGAGGGGGGAGAGACAGCGAGAGAGCGAGAGATAAAGGAGGCTTTGCAGTGCAGTAAAGTGAACCACTTTTCACATTAAGCCTTTCCTCTGCAACGACAAGCCAAGCCAAGCCTCGGAGAGATGTCTCCCACTCAGGCCGCTCTGCCTCCTTATTCAGACCTGGGCTAATTTTACAGCTGGGTGGGACTGGCTGGGATTTGGTCTGGGCCTGGGAACAGACATGAAGCGTCTGGACTACACCCAGACCAGAGAGGAATGGTCAGGTCTCCAGCCAGACTCCCCATTCTCCAGCAGCTGTGAGGTCAACAACAGTGACCGGCCATGTCCGAGAGAGGCGCCCTGTCTGTTGGTCAAGCCCCCAGACCGGCACCACAGGAGTGTGTGTGTGCGCGTGTGCTTGCGTGCGTGTCGAGGCTGCCCCCGCCCGCCCTGTGAGACAAAGTTCCCTCTGTGCAGCACACACACTGGACCTTCTCACTGCGCTGCCCAGTGCCGACTCATGACGAGGTTGGGGGAACAGGGAGGGGGACATGGAAGAAAAAACAGGGTGACCGCAAAACAGCGCCCCACAAGAGAGGCTTAGTGAGAGCGCTCTATAATAACACACACACCTCGAAGGGCCTCACACAGGTTTGAATTCACACATAGTAACACACACTCATTCATTTACGACTAACTGCTCCAGGCGGGCTAAAACAGCATGTGCAAGGATGAGCTCAACCTTGAGATAGAAAGTCACCCCCAGCTCCCCTCCCCTCACCCCGGTCTTACATGCAGTACAGGCAGGGTGCCGAGCAGGGAACCTCTTCTCCACAGATGCCAGACAATCTGCCCCGTTCCTGTCAAAGCCACACATGATTGTTTTGTGTTATTATTCTGCCTTTTGAAAAATGTTCATGAGGCGATTCAGGAGGAGTCAATGCGGGAGTTTTTACCCATTAGTAGATGGGCCTAGATTCCCTTGGCACGTAGACTTGCCATTCAAACTACTCAGCACAGTGAATGCAATGCTGCCGATTTCAGCAACTACTTGGCTGGTGGCTCCGAAAATAAATAAATAATCTAAGCACATTCATCTCAGTCGGGGAGGAGAGGCACATTTTGACAGGTGCTTGGTGCAGAGCAGGAGCTAAGAGGACCGTTGATATGGAGAGCTAGCTAAAAGGCACCAACACCTAGAAAAAATTCCCTTTATTGATAGACTGGCGATGTACAACAGGGGGCCAGCTGTTTCTCATCAGGGAGAGGCCCTGTCACAGGGAGGACGTCAGCCCCGAGAGGACGAATAGCGGCCTATAGTGGTAACACTACACAGTCTCCCTGAGGGGATGAGATGGAAGGAGAGGGATAACAAGGGAAGGGGTGAGGTGAGAAGTGGTAAGAGGGGAGGACAGGATCGGTAAGAGAAGAGGAGAATGGAGAGGTGAAAAGAGCAGTCTACAAGAAGAATAAAAAAGGAAGGAAGGAGGGAGGGAGGGATCAGAGAGGCCTGGGTGAGTGTCAGAGTGGTAGTGTCAGTGACAGCACCGTGGGCATGGTCGGTGAAGTGCATGGCCGAGAACGGGGGCACAGCTTGCATTCAGTCAGCAGCCTGGACACAGTCACACACAGTCTCACAGCCAAATCATGACACAGCCCTACTAATGAGCACGACTGGACTGACTGTGTGAACACTGCGCCTGCCTTCCTTCCTTCCACACAGCCTGGGTCATCAATATTCTGAACCAGGGCTACTGCCAGATAACAGCTCCTTTCATCGCTCTTGGGCCTCAACACTTTTTCACAGTGTAGAAAAACAGTTTGAGAGAAGAATGTCCATTCAAACCCTTTCAAAAACCGCAGAGAGAGAGTCCTTGACCAATTCAAAATGTTGAGGCACAGAATACATGTTTGTTGTAAAGATGATCTCAATGTCTGCTGTGCTGTACTCTAGTGCCCTAAGGTACAAAACACGATGTTTACTGATAGCATTGACTCAATCATGAGCTTATCTCGTCATCCAGCCCAGTGGAAAGACTAATGTCATGTTGTGCTCGTGGCGTTGGCTAAGCCACTCCTCTCGGTCATACCTCAACAACAAGAGGGTGTTGGGTTGATTATCAGGTGGCAGCCGTCGTCAGCCATTTCCAGGAAGTACTTTTCCTGTGTCACCAGACGACGTTTCCACCTGTTTTTCGGCCATTTTGAGGTAAAAACAAAACATTTGTGTCCATTTCAAGTTCAGACCACCAACTCTCCTCAGCAAGCTTCTCTCTGTCCCTCGCCAGGTGTTGAAATGAGAGGAGGAGGTGTTGAGGTCTAGAGGAGAAGGAAGAGACGTACCGTTCGATAAGGCCTGCTGGAGCTCTGTGTCTGATATCACGCAGCTCTTGTCCTTGTCCACTCTGGGGAGGAAACACACAATTAGATACAGACAGACAGACTGTATCAACACACAATACAGCCCAGCTGAAACCCTACCCACGTTACGCTGTAAGCCCCTTGTCAGGATCTCAACACTCCATTCAATGGGAGTGTGCGGGCTGGGCTGGGCTGGGCTGGGGACAGGACGATGACTTGTGGGGATGGTGGTGAGTGTAATTTTACACTCACCACCACCCCCAACATCACATCAGTGAAAAGTGAAACCAAAACTAACCAACCGCATAAAGACAGGTCGACGACACTGTCGGCTAGTGCTACTCTTTCACCAACTCTTATTGCTGTCTGTGATTAAATAGCCTAATTGTTGGCAAGAGCGCTATTATGGTCCCAGATCTGTTTGTGCAGTCTTGCCAACGATGTTTGGCATGACAGCAAGCATTGGAGTTGGGTACTGTAGAGCACAAACAGATCTGGGATCAGGCTAGCTAATACTGTATATTTTGAGCGCAATGCCAAAAAAGGAGGCTTCAGATACTTTCTCCATCAAAGGAAAATATATCAGAGATGCAATTAACGCTTTTGCTTTGAATTTACAATACACACAAATATCTTATTGCATTCCATTGTACAATCTCAGAACCCATCGCCTTTCAGCATAAAGCTATGCGCTAGGCCATCTGTTATAGAAGTGTAACATCAAACTAATTAGCCTAATTTTTTTATCGTGTTCCAATTTAATAGTATTAGAATGGTACAGTTGTTCTGTTTAGACGTGGGAGACATTTTGTGAGTTGAACATTAACACAAATTAGAGGCCTTGCCTTCCAGTTCTGGAATAACCTCCTCTGTGAAATGTAGCACAATCCTCCAATGACTCACATGTTCCTTAGCAACCCAGACCAACCTACCAACTGCAGGCTTTGCAAAGCTAGACGGGAGAAACCACATAGAAATACAAAACCTGACTTTCCATGAAGGCACGCTTTGTGACTTCCTCCAGAATGAAAAAAGTGTTGTAAAGAGTGCTTGATCAGATAGGGTACCTACCTAACCTTAACCAAACACTTTTAGAGTAGGGTCTGTGCTGTGTGTGCGTGTGTCCAACTGCTCAATCTCACTTACTTGTTTCCCCTCCTCTGGTTTGACTTACCTCACTGGGTTTTACATAAAATGAGGTGAATTGAAAGGGTATCATTAAAAGTCGTTTCCCTGGCCTGAAGCAGAACCATCGTCCCATTTGCTGAATGGTGCTCAGAACAAATCCTATAAATTAGCTGTACACATTAGTACTACAAGCAGCACAGCAGCCATTAGAATCGTAACATTTCCCCTGCCTGTCTCAGTTTTTCCTATGGAGCTATTCAAGTTATGACATGCCTGGCAGAACTTAGTTTTCTACTCAAATGATTTAGCAGCTTATCTCATGCTGTCTCTCATGGTGGGGGGAAGTAGAGGTAGGTCTTCTGAACACGAGGCCGGTTTTCAGACGAAATTATCCTAAACATTTGTTTACTCACTGACGGTAGACAGTGTAAGCAATTGTTTGTATTGTCACGTATCAGATGTTGATCTAGGCCTAGATCCTAGACGGATCCTTTGCTATTCTACTCTAGGCTATGTCTTTGGCTGCATTTACACAAAGAGACCAATTCTGATCATTTTTTCACTAATGGGTCTTTTGACCAATCAGATAAGCTCTGAAAAATATCTGATGTGAAAAGGTCTGATGTGATTGGTCAAAAGATCAGAATTGGGTTGCTGTGTAAACGCAGCCTTTGTGGCCTACATTTGACATGCCAGTGTAATGCCACATGACCATGGACTAGTGAGTCGTTTAGGTCTAGTGTCTACTTGTTTGTCATGGGATCATGTCATGGAATCTAACGATCATATAGGTGGAGTGGAAAAGGAGAATTCTATGACTCAAGCCTAACAAAATGCTAAGAAAAGCACCAGGTTGCTGATGACTAATGGATTTACACTTTGACCACTCAAGTCATATGACCCAGGGAGTCCCAGCCCCAGTGTGTTGCTTCAGCTCAGGCTAGGGACACATCTGAAGTGTGTAGTGTGTGGGTGGGTGGAATACTGATAGACAGATAAGACCAAGTTTTCTAGGTTTTGCCTCATTATAAATTATTCAACAAGGTGTTGCGTGTGCCTGCAGAATTTTAATGTTGGGAGAAAGCAGAGTACCATGGATCCTCTGCAGTATTACATAACTCAATACCAGGGACTAAAATTAAGCGAGACATCTCACTCACTCCTTTCTTCTGGTTCATATACAGTCAATGAACTAAGCAGACCAGACCCAGCTGTTATCGCATTGGTGACTATGGGAGAGCCACCCATTAAACAGACCGGAACAGAACAGTGACCATTTTTTCAGAAACTGTAATGAGTGGGACATCTTCATTTATCCACCATCTTTGTCAATATTACCGCCAGGGGAAAGAGGAATTTCCCTCTTCTTCTACAACGTTTTGCCAGCTATTGTCAGTTGTAAGTTTATGTAAATTGTCATGTCTGCTCTCTTGTCAGTCCCTATAAAATAAAGTGTATTCAAAGCTAATTTCATAGAATAACAGACCAACACAACAGAAACAGATAGACAGTAAATTATTAGATTATTTTAATTAGCTAGATGACTGACATTGATCAAATCTACTCCCTGTACTGGTTTAACTGTATATAATACAATTGAACAACAAGGCCTTGTATGTGTGTGGTAGGAAAATGTCATATGCAAGAGTAAAATAGGAAAACATTTTTGTTGTTGTTGCCAAAACTGACAGGCAAAATAAATCCTGATATGTTTTATGTTTTTCTTTAAGAAATTAAAATCAGTCTGTCAAATAAATGTAATCATCGAACCACGGTTATAATACTATGAAAAAAATAACTTTTTATGCATACATAAACATAAACTGCTATACTATTATTATCCCTGCCTATTATGCGCTGTGGCAGCAGTTTTCAAAATGAAGCTCAAATCGATGCGGAGTACCGTTATTTCGATAGCCACGAAAGACGTCTTTCCACTCACCTCTGAAATATATTCCAAAGAAAACCTTGATCCGGCGCCGGCGCTGCGCTGTTGTATTGTTGTTGTTGAGGTTGGCCTCTATACGGACTACCTGTATGATATGCCATTTTAAAAGCTTTATAATTTGTGCTATGAAAATAAGAAGTGTACCCTGTACTCGTTTCAATCTGACACTGACATTCTTCACGCAGAGGAGTGGCATCTAACTCACCACTTCCCCGGAAGAAAATGTGGAAACGTCATAGGGCTACCTCCTTGGGGTGACTCACACACTCTTTTCACGCCACTTCGATACAAGGTGATTTTCGTAGCAGGTTAGGAGAGTAGTAAAAAGTCACTTCGGTATCGAAGTGGCGTGAAAAGTCTGTTTCCCACTTCCACACGTTTTGAATGGTCTTCTGCCCGGCCCAGTGATTTACCAATGCATTCTTGTTGTGTGAAGTTCTAAATTACGTTATTGCTGGAGACCCACAAAAAGTCATACTGCATGCTATTTTAAACTTTGAGAAATCTCCCTAACAGCAGTATCAAAAGTAATCAAAAGTAGCGACCTAATTAAACGTTTGAGATTGAAATGATTTCCAACATAATATGATTTTCACTTAGCTAGAACTAAAACATAAGGCTTTTCAGCCTACACTCTACCGCTACTATAGTATCTAAGTTACCGACTGAGATGTTTACCAGAGCCATGTATTTATTTTCTATATAAATGGCTCTGCTGTTTATCTTTTATTTTGGACTACTGCACAATCCATGATTGGTCAAAACATAAACGTCATCATATAGCTAAATTTGGCGCGAATTTCGATAACGCTGCTCTCTGAGGAGAATCTGCCTGTAACGTTAGCTAGCTAGCTAGCAGCTAACATCAACCCTTTATTGATCTAATCAAGATCAATCTGATCTTTTTACATTCTACACACAGGTTCTAGACACCAAATTGCGAAACAATATTTCTGCATGAATTGAGGGAAGATGTTTTACTATCCAAATGTTCTTCAGAGGCACACTGGCTGCTTTTCCACTATTTGGTGAGTTGTGGCTCTCTAACATTAGCTAGCTAATGTTAGCTAGGCTAGCATCCTCTTTGGCTGAGTTTAATATTTTGTAGCTTGTGAATCTCGGTCAATGTAATGTGAGTATGCCATCATCATCAGAGACCTTTCTGTTTCTGGTTATTGTCATGCTGTTTTGTTTCTGTGTTTTAGGTTGGCAGCCACCAAAGGGATCAGGATAACACGCAGAGAGCTTCTGAGGGTCAACGTTGGGCGGACATGGTAACCATAATCCTTCTCCCTTTCTATGTCTGAGGGAAAATATTATGTCAAGTGATCAACCCATGGTCCCTGCCCCAGTATCTCTGTATTAGAGATGTCAACTATGAGTATGAAGTGTCTCCTCTCTATAATAATAATATGCCATTTAGCAGACGCTTTTATCCAAAGCGACTTACAGTCATGCGTGCATACATTTTTGTGTATGGGTGGTCCCATACATTTTTGTGTATAGGTGGTCCCGTTACAAGCACCGTGCTCTACCAGCTGAGCTACAGAGGACCTCTCTAACACCCATGAAGCTCAGATTCAAATTTAGACAGCGCTGCAAGCATTATAATGTAAAAATACATTTGTTACTCACCAAATATGGTGTTTCGCTGAGCAACTATCTTCATTTACTCCCGTTACGTCCGCAGACACGAGAGGAGACATGTCAACATCTCTAAAGCACAGATACTGGGGCAGCCACTCCCTGACTAAGTTCTGTCCTGATGAAACATGTACCTATGTTGTGCCATGGCCATACACATCAGTTGTGAATGTGATAGTGATCTGATATCAATCATGTAGCTATGGTGGTGTATTTGCAGTGAGGACATCATGGATTACGTGACGGTCCAGGTGGCTCCGCTCTGCCCTGGTCTCCCTCGGCCTCGCTTCTCCCTCTACCTGTCCTCCCAGCTGCAGTATGGGGTGGTCATCGTCTACCACCGCCAGTGTGGTTTCCTTCTGGGTGAGAGAGAAGGGGAGAGAGAGGGAAAAGGTTCAAATGAAGGGCATACAGATTAACGCCATGTAAAGAGATGCTTGTCGATACAGGCCGGTAATCAGAGACACTATGTCAGGTCTAATGGCAAGGCAAGCTACAGGACCAAGGACACTGATTGAACTGAAATGCAGCCTAACAGTTACTCTCCATCCATACACACTCATTGATACGACCTGAGACAATAAAGTATACAACCACATTGTTGCTAGAGGTCGATATGAATGATTACGCTCAGATATACTCACTTATCATAACAGGCAACTCGATAGTCTGATATAGCCTCCTAAGCAGCCAGACATAAATCATGCTAATAGATACACAGATCCAGGATCATATCATGTTCAGGGTCACACGCTTGTACAGAACCACGTGTTCAGAACCACAGCTGTCCAGTCAGGAAGACATATATGTATGTATGCCATAGCCATGGCAGGTAGCCTAGCAGTTAAGAGCGTTGGACCAATAACCGAAAGGTTGCTGGTTCGAATCCCCGAGCCGACTAGGTGAAAAAGCTGTTGATGTGCCCTTGAGCAAGGCACTTAACCCTAATTGCTTCTGGATAAGAGTGTCTGTTAAATGACCTCACCGCAAACTTTTTCTCCTCTCTTCCAGAGGAGATCCAGCAGACCATGGAGCGCCTGGTGCGCTCCGAGAGACACTCACGCATTGACATGGCCGAGCCTGACAGGTGAAAAAACACACACACCGTTACCCGTGTGTCCCATACACACATGTCCCCTTGAGTCGTAAGATATAACTGTCACACATACACTGAGTGTACAAAACATTAAGAACACCTTCCTAATATTGAGTTGCACCCCCTTTTGTCCTCAGAACAGCCTCAATTCGTCGGGGCATGGACACTACAAGGTGTCGAAAGCATTCCACAGGGATGCTGGCCCATGTTGACTCCAATGCTTCCCACAGTTGTGTCTAGTTGGCTGGATGTCTTTTGGGTGGTGGATCATTCTTGATACATACGGGAAACTGTTGAGTGTGAAAAACTCAGTAGCGTTGCAGTTTTTGACACACCGGTGCGCCTGGCACCTACTACCATACCCTGTTCAAAGGCACTTCAATCAGTGTAGATGAAGGGGAGGAGACACGTTAAAGAATGATTTTTAAGCCTTGAGACAATTGAGACATGGATTAAGTATTTGTGCCATCCAGAGGGTGAATGGGCATGACAAAAGATTTAAGTGGATTTAACAAGTGACATCAATAAGGGATCATAGCTTTCAGCTGGATTCACCCGGTCAGTCTATGTCATGGAAATAGCAGGTGTTCCTAATGTTTTGTACACTCAGTGTATATTGACAATGATAATGGATTGGACTTATGTACTGTTTTTCATTAGGTCAAAAGGTACTGTACATTGTGTACATTGAATGGCGTTCACCACCAAAGTGTCGCCTGTGTGATGCATGACAGCCATTTTGTAGCCATGTTGTAGTAATAACATTAGCACCTTTCCCTCCCCAGACAAGCCCTAAATGTCCCAGACTCCCTGTTCCTGCTGGAGAAGGCAGAGGGGGCACAGGACCCCTTCTTTGGGGTGATGGGCTTTGAGCACCTGCTGCCTAGTCCATATAGGATCCCTCTGGTATACAATAATTTCTACACAATTTTTACCTAGTTAACTCATTTTCAACGGTATGCCACTAGAAAAATGTGAAACCCCCATACAACCACAGCTAACTTCAATTACAGACATAGCTAACCCCGATACAGCCACAGTTAATTCCTATGTAAAAATAGCACACAAAAAGCCTTTAAGACACAAATTTAACTTTACCCTCATTGAGTCCCCTTGTGAGTTGATAATGCATTTATTGATTGAACACCATTCTAACAACACTCTCTCTGTGTGTCTCGTTCATTCCCAGCCATGGCAGCTGATGGAGAGCATGACTCCAGAGCGCCCTCTAGGGACCAGTCCTGGAACTGCATCAGAGGACGGAGGTGAGACTGAGTGACGTCTGATTTGGGATGGAAAATCCTCTGCAACAAATCTGCATTACTAATGTTTGCCCTCTCTCTTTCTCTGTCTCTGTTGCTTTCTCTCAGGTTTCAATTCCCCTCCTGATGCCATTACCCTGAAAGAGAAGGAGCAGCTTGTCATCGCTGCTGCTGAGGTGACCTGAATATAGTGTTGTAATATACTGATAAAAGCACATAGAAAGGCTATTATGTATATTTATAAACCTCAGTCATTTAGGATCAGACTGAGAATGTTACTCACTTTGCCTATTAAGAGACATCTAACCATGTGAACACAACAAGGAATTTGGATCCGAAAGGATCTTTCCTGAGCTCTCAATCGTTCCTGAAGTTGAACTCTCTCTCGGTCTCCCTCTGCCCTTCTCTCCGTCAGTTTGAAGGAGCTGAGCTTCCTGAAGCCACTGGCAAAGAGATTGACATGCTTCTGGAGCAGCAGGACCAATTCCATGACGGTGAGAGAAGAGAGGGAGAGTAAATAATAGAGCCTTACACATGCCTGTGATGTTCAGGCCCGATTGCTTCTGCTAAATTTAAGGCCCTGTCCGAACCCGAAATCAGAAATAACTTCCTTCATTAGAATCCATTAGCTCCTGGTCTGTCTGTCCTCCCCCTCCCTGCGCTAGTGGTGCGTGGTTCAGCGGGTTTGTTCACCTGCACCTGCCCGCAATTGCTAATAATACATCCGCATCCGCCCGACTACACAGTGCCTTCAGAAAGTATTCACACCCCTTGACTTTTTCCACATTTTGTTGTGTTACAACCTGAAAATGGATTAAATTTAGATTTTTTTTGTCACTGGCCTACACACAATACCCCATAATGTCAAAGTGGAATAATGTTTTTTGAGATTTTTACTAATTAATACAAAATGAAAAGCTGAAATGTCTTGAGTCAATAAGTATTCAACCCCTTTGTTATGGCAAACCTAAATAAGTTCAGGAGTAAAAATGTAAAAACAAGTCACATAATAAGTTGCATGGACTTATTTAATGGCTGTGATAGGAGAAAACGGAGGATGGATTGTATTGTTACATCACCAACATTTCAAGAATAAAGTTCTGTATGGGTGGTAACATGGCGGCCGTTCTAAAACCTGGCCAAACTCTCTCTATATACTGTATATCTGGTTAATGGACCGGTCTTCATTATATATATATGGCTCAGAGCTTACGCACAAATGCCAGATAGCCTAAAATTAAGAAAGAAAAATATCAATGTAGCCTATAGATATAAATTGCACAATCATGTTTTTTGAATGTAATGTTTCAACCCGACCGCCACCCACCAGCCCTTCATCCACACAATATTTCATGACCCTAAACCCGCCCGCCCCAGGGATATAACGCAGACCAGTCCATTAACCAGATTGGTGCACATTCAACAAATCTGATCTAACAAAGTGGATATTCGTCAAATCCGTCATGATTTATGCATTGTAACAGGCCCACAATGTGGTAACTTAAGTCCGATTTTGATATATTTGGCTGTTTTCAAAGTATAACATTTAGAAGTTGTCACTTTTCAGCATTTAGCAGTCACTTCTTCTAAACCTAACTCCTGTTCGTATGAGCTGGTTAGCATAGCTAGCATATAGAAATCGGTGGTGGTAGTCAGTCGTTTTTAACTGTAATGCAATTGATTGGTGACGATGACATGAACATGTATTGGGGTTGACATCCATACAAGCATTATACTCTGATATTTACCTCAACATAGTGTGAAATACACATATAAGCAATAGCCTAAATGTAGGATAATTTTGCTGGGGGGCAATGAGGATATTCGGGATCTTTCCCCCACGGCCCTTTCCCCCACGCGTTTCCATGGCAATTATATTGTGTTGGTCGAGTTCGATTTGCCTTTTTACCGCATCAATCACTACCCTGCGCTGCATGTGCTCTGCTGCTAGTCTACCTGTGTAGTATCCATAGCAACGGCTCCACCTTGGGCTGCTCAATGACGAGACGCAAAAGAGCAGTTAGCCGTTAGCTAGCTACTTTTCATCACTCTAAACTCTGGAACATTGTTGTTTTCTGTGAAATAGTCTCTCCTGTCGACTCAGACAATGGTCACCATGTTATGATCTTAGTAAGATATGA
Organism: Coregonus clupeaformis; assembly: GCF_020615455.1. Lineage (NCBI taxonomy): Eukaryota > Metazoa > Chordata > Actinopteri > Salmoniformes > Salmonidae > Coregonus > Coregonus clupeaformis. Next base: position 39,139,284 of record NC_059198.1, on the reverse strand, counting down.
CTAGGCTACTGTGCAGCAGATCACGAGCAAATGGCTCAGCCCTGCCCCTAGCCAAGTAATTGATTAAAAAACAGGCCCTACCCGATGTATAGTGTCGGGCTCAGGTTGGGTTCAGGTTGGGTAGCAGAGCTCTAGTAAAACAGTAGGACTCATATGGACAGATAATGAAAGTTATAGAAAGGGAAATAGGTAAGTAAATATGTTTGCATAAACTGGTGTGTATGTGTGTGTTTATTGTACAGAGATGGAAGAGCGGGAAAGGGAGAGAGAGGGAGAGAGAACCAGGGACATGGAGCCAGGAATGACCTCCATTGACCAGTAAGTCATATGGAAAAAATTTACAGCGTCGTCATGTTTTCTGACAGGGCTGACGTTCTAGTGGTCACCTTGATCTTCTATTATCTTCCCCTGTCTTTTTAAAAATGTACTCTTTGTTGTATTGTTCTTCTTTCAATGTGTGTGTGTGTGTCCAGGCTGAAGGTGTCGGTGGTGGGCGGGGACAGTGTGTGGCTGCTGGACGAGGAGACCGGCCTGCCTGTGGAGGTGCCGTTAGAGGTCGTTCCCATGGAGATGACCCCCCCTCCTCAGGTGGCCATGCCCTCTGCCCCAGACACCTCTGAGAGAGAGGGGGAGTCCGCGAGTCAGTCAGAGAGGGGGACAGAGAAAGCGCCGGAGAGCTCATGTGGCGAGGTGTGTGTGTCTGTTCACACTGTTCTGTGTGTGACTCATCATGAGGACTCACGAATCCAAAGCTTCCGTATGAACTCCAAGATATTTCTGTACAATATTTTCGCCTGCCAAATGTGTGGGTGTGTACAGGCTCCTCTCAGTTTCATCCATCCATAACCCTCCCATCTGCTCTCTTCCTCTCTTTTCTTGCCTCTCTCATCCCTCTCTCCGTCCCAGCTCCCCCATATAGACGCTCTTCCTCCTAAGAGGCGGGGTCGCAGACGGCAGCTCATCTTCGCCGACCCTCAGGTGCAGATCTCCCAGGATACCATGCGAGTGCAGATCGAGGACACCAAGGCTGAGACTCTGCCCCTGGTAGGACTCAAGCCTTCCACTACTTAGCCTTCACTAATCTTACCAGGGTTGTGTTCATTAGGGCATGCAACGGTAACATTTTAAAGGGTTTGCCACTGGAAACAAAAATGTACATTTCTTATTGGACAGGTCCAGGTAGTCCCTCCCTGTTTCAGTGCATTTTCTTCCGTTTGGTGCCTAATGAACACCACCCACATCAGTGATTACTTCAAAGAAAATAAGGATATATTCGTATTCTCATTGCTTTGTGTGTGCCTCCTCCTCAGTCTCAAGTGCTGATTAACCTCCCTGCCCAGAAGAAGATCCTCCCAGTAGAGCTCTACCTTGCCCCCTCTGGCTGTGAGTATATGACTCCTCTCCTGAGATAGTCCTATCAGACCAGGGTAGATGGTAGTAATAATGTAATATGTCATTTAGCAGATGTTTTGGTTCTAAGCAGCACATTGTTCTTATATAGTAGTACAGTGTGTGTTCCCCATGTAGGAATCAAACCCATAACGCTGATTTTGCCAGCACCTTGCTCCAACCAACGGAGCCACCTCACAACTGCCACACCATGAGGTTATAATGATGATTTCACTGTGAGTCTTTTCTCTCTCTTTTTCCCCCGACGCAGCTCTCCTGCACCCTGACCTCCTGTTGCTATGGAAACAGTGCGCCGTCCTCACCACACTCCCTCGCACCAGGGAGAGAGGCAGAGGGGAGGAGACGGAGGAGGAGGGCAGCTCCGAGCTGGACAGAGAGATTGAGAGGAAGAGGAGGGACTCTAGCATGCGAGAGGTGAGCGAATCTATATTTGCTGTGTAGCTTTCTACATTTGTTTTCATTATAGCTCTCAATCGATGAAGTGGATTTTACAACAATACAACAGAAGCTGTAACATATTCGGTGTCCTTTATAAACTCAGGTGATTTGACACCATATTCTTCTACATTACCAATGCCGCCAGGGGACACTTGTGCAGGACATTTGAAACATTAGTTTACATAGTAAAGACTTGTGGGTGAATTCAAATGTACCCAAGGGACGAGTTGAACAGAAGGACAGTGAATACTGTTAATAATATCTCAGAGAGCCTGGAATAACAGCATCTAGTCTATACTGCTTAGTTTTTCATGCATACAGCCAGTTCAGAATTGTCTGAAGTCTAGATGAATCTATCTTTTCTCTCCTCCTGTATCCCCAGATCCCACGAGAGTTGCTGAATTCAGGAGGAGCAGCCCCATCTGAAGCATCAGGTCAGACATTGTGTCCCTGTCACAGTTACTTCAAATGATAAAATGACGCCCACAGAACAAGAATGCGATTCTACTTCTATGGTGACGCCATTGAAATGTACATACAATCACTTTACTGTTGCATTTTGATATCTGTTTGTGTTCTTATGTTTTCAGCCGAGGTTCTTCTAGACGTGTCCAAAGAGGACAAATCACTAGAGCAGATCACCCCTGTCAGCAGATGGTGAGATATATACAGTACCAGTCAAAAGTTTGGACACACCTACTCATTCAAGGGTTTTTCTTTATTTTTTGTAGAATAATAGTGAAGACATCAAAACGATAAAATAACACATATGGAATCATGTAGTAACCAAAAAAGTGTTTAACAAATCAAAATATATTTTATATTTGAGATTCTTCAAAGTAGCCACCCTTTGCCTTGATGACAGCTTTGCACACTTCTTAATAAAAATAAAAATAAAACTTGAATGAGTAGGTGTGTCCAAACTTTTGACTGGTACTGTATATAGAGAGAAAATAAGAGGATATATTTGTATCAATATGTAGTTATCTTGGTCCTGGTTGGATAGCTCAGAGTCTCTGCTCATTTCTATCCACTGTAAACTAATACTGACTTCTACTCGGCAGGTCTCCTATGGAAGAAGCCCCAGTGCCTATGGAGGCTATAGTAGAGGTACATGTGGCTGTACCAGACAGAGAAGAGGAGACAGACAGAGAGGTCACTGCCGAGGGCCTGTTGAGGTATAGTATTACTAGTCACCCATCTATCATCCCTGCACTGCTATCCATTCTCTCTAGATCTCTATTATATTCTAACATTTACATTATAGTCATTTAGCAGACGCTCTTATCCAGAGTGACTTACAGTTAGTGCATTCATCTTAAGATAGCTAGGTGGGACAACCACATATCACAGGCATAGTAAGTACATTATTCCTCAATAAAGTAGTTATCAGCAAAGTCAGAGCTAGAAGGTGGGGGGGTGGTCAAGTGCAATTGTGTTGGTTCAGGAATTTTTTCGAGGTATATAAGATAATCTTTGAAGAGGAAGGGTTTCAGGTGCTTTCGGAAGATGGGCAGGGAGGGACTCTGCTGTTCTAGCTTCAGGGGGAAGCTGGTTCCACCATTGGGGTGCCAGGACAGAGAAGAGCCTGGACTGGGCTGAACAGGAGCTGCTCTCCTGTATGGGTGGGACGGCCAAGAGACCAGAGGTGGCAGAACGGAGAGCCCGGGTTGGGGTGTACAGTTTGAGCATAGCCTAAAGGTAGGGAGGGGCAGTTCCTCTTGCTGCTCTGAAGACAAGCACCATGGTCTTGTAGTGGATGCGAGCTTCGACAGGAAGCCAGTGGAGTGTGCGGAGGAGCGGGGTGACATGGGAGAACTTGGGAAGGTTGAAAACCAGGCGGGCTGCAGCGTTCTGGATAAGTTGCAGGGGTTTGATGGCAAAAGCAGGGAGCCCAGCCAACAGCTTCTAACTCAGTCATTACTGTACTGCACTACTCAATCTATTCTATCTTCTCTATATCTATTCTCTCTAACTGTGTAAAACTCTGGGCAGTGTTTATCACATGGCTATCATCTCCCTCTGCTCCTTTTAGTGTGGTGTCCTCATACCTCCTGAGGTTTGGGAAAGTCACCTTTCACTCTCTGTTGCCCCTGGAGGCGGACCGTACAACTGCAGCCCACATGCTTACCAAACTGCTAGGTGAGAGCTGACAGAGAGAGAACAGAGAAAAATAGATATCACTTGTGGCGCTATATGCATGTATGCATTCCAATATTGTTTTACATAACTAACAAACATGCACGTATTTTCTGTGTTGTGACGTTTGTGTTGTGTTGTGTTGGTCCAGAACTGGTGTCTGCTAGGGAGCTGGCTGTATGTCAGGCTGAACCCTACAGCCCCATCACCATCATCCCTGGACCACTCAGCGCCGTGCACGCCTGAGGAACACAGAGGATGTCTCCACCAGTGCTTGACTTGGACAGGAGTTCACCGCAGCTGAGTACCGGCACCTCAAATGTTCTACTGCTTTTGCTCCTGTTCCTCTTATAGAATATTAGCTCAAAAGTATTGTGGTGCTCCTGCACCTAATTATAAACAGTACCGGCACCCAAAATGAGTACCGGCACCTATTTCAGTCCAAGTGAAGCAGTGGTCTCCACACACACATGGCCATACTTTTATAACAGAGTAATAATGTTCATGTCCCAAATATCCTTCATATGAGAACATCACCTCAAACTGTTTTGTAACACACACCCAAAAATGATGACCTCTTGGAGTTTAAAACATTTTTCTAAAAAAAATTCTAACCTTTATAAGTGAAACCTTTTTATAAGAAGTGCAATGACTGAGGAGTTTGTATTAGTGAAGGGTAAAGCTGTTAATATTGAAACTTTTTATTCAAATTTGGTATTTATATTATTAATATCTATTGAAGAGAGTATTTATTATTAATATATTGAATACTGTATATTTAGCAGATATATTTTTATTCTAATTTATTTGTCAACTGTCATGCAAGTTGATATTGTTGACAGCAAAGTTTTTGTTTAACCTTTGGTGGTTTTTGTATCTTATCAATTGTGGTATGATGTTGCTCTGTTCTTACGTTGAAGCATTTATTGGAGATGTATTTTTCTAATAAAATGCACTTTTACTCATTATTAGTAAGCCTCAAATGTAATTCCATCTTATTAAATAGTACCCTTATTTCCCATTCATTTGGGATCTACTACTCAATTTAAGACCACATCTGAGATATGAAAACATCTTACTAACTTTGATTTGGGGCTGAACTATCCCTTTAAATTTGTGGTCAATCTATTATATTACAGTGGGATATAGCCTTGTAGTTTGCTACACTCAGATGTATTTTTGAGGAACAGGCTGCAAGGGGACAATAGGGGGCAGTAGAGGACCATGAAGAAGTCAGAGTCACCAACTCAACAGCAGAGAAGGTCTACTCTGGACTATGACCTCATCTCTCTCTCTCCTGGATTGACATCATTGTGCCTGGCTGGCAGAAAAATCACATCTGATCTCATGGCTGAATTACTCAATACAATTAACTGGTGGTTAGAAGGCGCGGGGGCTGTGCAGCCTGTATCACTGAGTCACACAGCACCAATGTAGCTTTGGGCTGCAATAAACAAAAGCAAAAGAGGCAGAGGTCAATGTTGTGGTACATGGGGTAATGGTGACCTCAGCCTGTTTCTCTGCTGAATGCAGACCAGACCAGGGGACAGAATAGTGAGTGTCCATGTTTGGCAGTGGTGTAAAGTACTTAAGTAAAAATACTTTAAAGTACTACTTAAGTCATTTTTTGGGGTATCTACTTTACTATTTATATTTGACTACTTTTACTTTTACTTCACTACATTCGTTAAGAAAATATTGTACTTTTTACTCCATACGTTTCCTTGACACCCAAAAGTACTCATTACATTTTGAATACTTAGCAGGACAGGAAAATAGTCAAATTCACGCACTTATCAACCAAACATCCCTGGTCATCCCTACTGCCTCACATGCTTTGTTTAAGCAATAAGGCCCGATATACACTGCTCAAAAAAATTAAGGGAACACTAAAATAACACATCCTAGATCTGAATGAATGAAATAATCCTATTAAATACTTTTTTCTTTACATAGTTGAGTGTGCTGACAACAAAATCACACAAAAATTATCAATGGAAATCAAATTTATCAACCCATGGAGGTCTGGATTTGGAGTCACCCTCAAAATTAAAGTGGAAAACCACACTACAGGCTGATCCAACTTTGATGTAATGTCCTTAAAACAAGTCAAAATGAGGCTCAGTAGTGTGTGTGGCCTCCACGTGCCTGTATGACCTCCCTACAACGCCTGGGCATGCTCCTGATGAGGTGGCGGATGGTCTCCTGAGGCATCTCCTCCCAGACCTGGACTAAAGCATCCGCCAACTCCTGGACAGTCTGTGGTGCAACGTGGCGTTGGTGGATGGAGCGAGACATGTCCCAGATGTGCTCAATTGGATTCAGGTCTGGGGAACGGGCGGGCCAGTCCATAGCATCAATGCCTTCCTCTTGCAGGAACTGCTGACACACTCCAGCCACATGAGGTCTAGCATTGTCTTGCATTAGGAGGAACCCAGGGCCAACCGCACCAGCATATGGTCTCACAAGGGGTCTGAGGATCTCATCTCGGTACCTAATGGCAGTCAGGCTACCTCTGGCGTGCACATGGAGGGCTGTGCGGCCCCCCAAAGAAATGCCACCCCACACCATGACTGACCCACCGCCAAACCAGTCATGCTGGAGGATGTTGCAGGCAGCAGAACGTTCTCCACGGCGTCTCCAGACTCTGTCACGTCTGTCACATGTGCTCAGTGTGAACCTGCTTTCATCTGTGAAGAGCACAGGGCGCCAGTGGCGAATTTGCCAATCTTGGTGTTCTCTGGCAAATGCCAAACGTCCTGTACGGTGTTGGGCTGTAAGCACAACCCCCACCTGTGGACGTCGGGCCCTCATACCACCCTCATGGAGTCTGTTTCTGACCGTTTGAGCAGACACATGCACATTTGTGGCCTGCTGGAGGTCATTTTGCAGGGCTCTGGCAGTGCTCCTCCTGCTCCTCCTTGCACAAAGGCGGAGGTAGCAGTCCTGCAGCTGGGTTGTTGCCCTCCTACGGCCTCCTCCACGTCTCCTGATGTACTGGCCTGTCTCCTGGTAGCGCCTCCATGCTCTGGACACTACGCTGACAGACACAGCAAACCTTCTTGCCACAGCTCGCATTGATGTGCCATCCTGGATGAGCTGCACTACCTGAGCCACTTGTGTGGGTTGTAGACTCCATCTCATGCTACCACTAGAGTGAAAGCACCGCCAGCATTCAAAAGTGACCAAAACATCAGCCAGGAAGCATAGGAACTGAGAAGTGGTCTGTGGTCACCACCTGCAAAACCAGTCCTTTATTGGGGGTGTCTTGCTAATTGCCTATAATTTCCACCTGTTGTCTATTCCATTTGCACAACAGCATGTGAAATTTATTGTCAATCAGTGTTGCTTCCTAAGTGGACAGTTTGATTTCACAGAAGTGTGATTGACTTGGAGTTACATTGTGTTGTTTAAGTGTTCCCTTTATTTTTTTGAGGAGTGTATTTTACATTTACATTTTTAGTCATTTAGCAGACGCTATTATCCAGAGCGACTTACAGTTAGTGAGTGCATACATTTTCATACTGGCCCCCCGTGGGAATCGAACCCACAACCCTGGCGTTGCAAACACCATGCTCTACCAACTGAGCTACACGGGACCACGTGTATATGACCAATATACCACGGCTAAGGGCTGTTCTTATGCACGACGCCATGCAGACTGCCTGGACACAGCCCTTAGCCGTGGTATATTGGTCATGTATCACAAACCCCCGAGGTGCCTTATTGCTATTATAAACTGGTTACCAATGTAATTAGAGCAGTAAAAATAAATGTTTTGTCATACCCATGGTATACGGTATATACCACAGCTGTCAGCCAAATCAGCATTCAGGGCTCGAACCACCCAGTTTATAATTGTATTTTACCTTTTTTTAACTAGGCAAGTCAGTTAAGTTAAGTCCAGCCAAACCCGGACAACGCTGGGCCAATTGTGCGCCGCCCTATGGGACTCCCAATCACAGCCAGTTGTGATACAGCCTGGAATCGAACCAGGGGGTCTGTAGTGACGCCTCATGCACTGAGATGCAGTGCCTTAGACCACTGTGCCACTCAGGAGCCCAATAAATGATGTCTGAATGTTGTGCCCGTGGCTTTTTGTACATTTTAAAAACAAGAAAATTGTGCCATCCAGTTTGCTTAATATAAGGAATTTGAAATTATTTATACTTTTACTTTTGATACTTAAGTATATTTTAGCAATTACATTTACTTTTGATACTTAAGTATATTTTAAACCAAATACTTTTAGACTTTTGCTCAAGTAGAATTTTACTGGGTGACTTTTACTTGAGTCATTTTCTATTAAGGTATCTTTACTTTTACTCAAGTATGACAGTTGGGTACTTTTTCCACCACTGATGTTTGGAGCGAGAAGTCATGGCTGCTGGGCCAGACATTGTGTTTCATGTTCTAGCCCTGAACTAAGAAAACTGATATTACCAGTGTAAACCCTTAGCCAAGATAATTATTGGTTCCTTATTTTACTACTTGTTTTTTAGGTAATTTACCATTTACTTTCCATATCCTGCTAAGGCCAAAGGTAGACGTCACTGCACTGTGCAACATACCCACTGACCAGTACCCACAGCATCAATGATCAACTCTCTACTGTTGTCACTTCAGAGGGGAGGGGACTGAAATGCGTCACAAATTGAATGTTGAAATGTTTTGACTTGGAAAACAATCGTATGTCCATATATCTGTTGGGTTGTTGGTGTGGTATCTAGGTGATAGGTTTGTTGTGAAACCCTGGTATGTCACATGGGCCAGTCAGCATGTGTGTTTGTGGAAAAGGAACTCCCCCGTCGCTGTACTGGGGACAGAACACACACATACATACACAGTTATGGAACATACACACGACACACACAGGCATACAACCACACATGCCACACGTTCCTGTACACACGAGGGACTTGTAAGAGTTATCAGGGCGAACAGAGTTTTTTTCATGCTTTTTTTCATGCTTACAATGTGACACCACACTGCCAATGTTCCATTAATCGATCAAGGCTCACTGCCAGAGAGATGGGGAGGCAGGGAGACAAGCTGATCGGGAACAATCAGTTAGGGTAAAAATATTTACAAGAGGTCAGCCAACGTCACTGCATATATAACAAATGAGCTATGTTTAATTATTGAGAAGCATAAATCTGCCAAAAGTGAATTGTGAGATTAAATGTGTGGTAACATACCCTTTTGACCCTCCAGAAAGTTAGCGCTTAAGCTCGTCAATTTGGCGTGTAAATAGGATCACTAGGCGTTCACACACACACCAGGGAAACCATTTTTAACATTCTTTAAGTGCAAACTTTTTGTTGCATGTTTTGTCCTACAAAACATTCACCTTGAAACACTAACCGTGGATACATTGGCAGTGGTATGATTCACAAAAAGGAGTCCCCTGAGTTGATAGCACGCACACAGGCACGCACACAGGCAGCAGGTAGCCTAGTGGTTAGAGAGTTGGGCCAGTAAGCAAAAGGTTGCTAGTTTGAATTCCCGAGCAGACTAGGTGAACAATCTGTGGACCTGCCCTTGAGCAATGCACTTAACCCTAATTGCGCCTGGGTTGCCGTCAATAATGGCTGATCCCTGGCCATGACCCCACTGTCTCAGTGGGATATACATAAAACATATTTCCATTTCACACCACACACTTGTGTGAAACAGGACAAATATTAGCACCCCCTATTTGACCTTTTACACACGAAGAACAGCATGAATACAAAGACAGAGGAGAATCCCCTTGCAATAAAAACATGTCAGTCCATCAGAGGAGAATCCCCTTGCAATAAAAACATGTCAGTCCATCAGAGGAGAATCCCCTTGCAATAAAAACATGTCAGTCCATCAGAGGAGAATCCCCTTGCAATAAAAACATGTCAGTCCATCAGAGGAGAATCCCCTTGCAATAAAAACATGTCAGTCCATCAGAGGAGAATCCCCTTGCAATAAAAACATGTCAGTCCATCAGAGGAGAATCCCCTTGCAATAAAAACATGTCAGTCCATCAGAGGAGAATCCCCTTGCAATAAAAACATGTCAGTCCATCAGAGGAGAATCCCCTTGCAATAAAAACATGTCAGTCCATCAGAGGAGAATCCCCTTGCAATAAAAACATGTCAGTCCATCAGCCAGCCGGTGACAGTCTAATAATGACTGTCACATTACACACATTCACACTGACCGTTTAAATCAGCAGGAGGGAGAGAACAAGCCTGCATGTACCACCACACAGGCCTTCAGTCTCTACTACTCTGCTCAGAGAGGAGGAAAAAGGACCTGTTGTCATTCTGAACCATCCCCCTCAAGTTATCACAGACACGCTTTTCTATTCTTCTGACCAAAGCAACTGGAGAAGTAACTGAAGACTACAACATCCTACTACTGGATAGATACTGAGTGGCAAATAGAGAAAGAAAAATAATAGACACCCAACTAGAATAGAAGACAGTAAAGGAGTTGTCAGATTTTAGATAGTGGTCTGTTTTTTCAGTCAGGCTAGCCGAAGACACTGACATGGCGGGGGAAGAGAAAAACCATACATTACATTTACATTTTAGTCATTTAGCAGACGCTCTTATCCAGAGCGACTTACAGTTAGCGCATACCTTGGAGCCCGAGAAGGGACAGACCCAGAAGGGACAGACCAATGGAGAGCCACACAGTCCCACAGACTCCCCCAGCCTGCGGAACATTGTACGCACCAAGCTGGAATGGGATGTGCCAATGAGTGTCCCTTTGCCCATCGAGGTCATCAGTGCTGACCAGCCTCTCCCATTCCTGGACACCACGCTGGCAGACTTGGGCATCAAAGAGTGAGTCCGCTAGGTTGCAGGTTTGAGTGTGTGTGTTGTTGACACGTGTACATGATCAGTGAGATGATCAGTGTGCACTCAAATGCTGCAGGACATTTGCTACCACATAATAACGCATAATATACATTCTGAGTATGTTGAGATGATGTTGATGTTGTCTGTGTGTATTTTCCTTTTTTTGGTTTAAATTGTGCAAGTGCTCAGATCCTCAGTGAAAGAGCGGGTGGTGTGGGTGGACACCAAGAAGACGCAGGTGAAGAACAAGGAAGGCAAACTGAAGGAGAAGGAGATCACCATCCTGGAGGTGCGGGTCAAGGCCCAGATCCCAGGACATAAGAAGACCCAGGAGGTCCTCTACAGCACTGTGACCCACACAGACCGCTCCTTCTGCCGGACCGGAGTTGACATCCTGCCCTGGAAAAGTCACATGCAGACAGGTCTGAGATACACCTCACGCTCTACACTCTCTCTTGTCAACAGCTGTACAGTTAGTCTGAAGGAACCAGATATGAGAAACATGGTGATGCCTCTACGTAGTCTTCATGAAGCTTCGGCTGTCTCGGTTTATACCTATCCAGTTCCTTCAGGATGTGTAAACACTGATGGAATAGGGCAATGGCAACATTGGTTTAGAACCAGGCATAGGCCTATGCTTTGTTGTCAAACTCAAGGCACCACTGTGTTCTCGATGGCCCTGAATCCGACCAAGTTAAGCACGCATAAATGGAATGTAAATCCCTTTTTATGCACTCTTATCTCTATGCTTTATTCTGGCCTTGAACTTAAGCATGATAATAGCATGCTATTTCACCCGCTTTTCGTTCGGGGTTTAGATCTAAGAAATGAAGGTGTGGCAGAGGTGTGTTTACAGATTCCCCGTATTCTGACCTTGATTTAATTGCCTCATAATTCCACCACCTTTATGCAAGAGGAAACCATGAATAAGGTCGAGCAAACCTGCCGGTTCCAAGTGGGAAAATAATCTACTTTCTTTTTCCGATAGAAATAACAGCATTCTCCATGCATTGTAATTTACAACTTGATAAGAGCTAGGTAAATGACTAATCCGTTTGGATAAGGGAATTGTAAATATAAATGACACTTGTTTTAGATCTATTTTATCTTATAAATCGCTGGAGACAAATGTGAAACCTGTCATATGGCAGCAAACTGAAGCATATCAACATATATTTCTATCATGTTAAATATTAGCCACTATCAGTATTGTCCATCAGTAGGCCTAATAACAACACATATTCAACTGCCAATTTACTGTTAGTTCCCTTCAGTTGGTATAGCCTACATGATCCTTCCATTTAATTCCATTGTTTCGTTTACCTTCATTTTCTTCCTCTGTAAACGCCTTCATGGGCATGTGGTTGTTGCTGATGATTATTAGTAACAGTTGATATTGTAGCGACCCGCACAGACAGCTGTGTGTTATGTGTTAGGCTAGTAGATGGTTGTGTTGTACCTACCAGTACCCAGTGTTCGCGGGGTCCGACATGTCAATCAACCTGCTATCTGCCAATCACGGGAATGCCTGGAATGTTCTGATGCCGGGCATCCTGGCGGTTGGCGGAGTGGCGTGGAGGAGGGTTGGGCAGGGGGATGGAGCATTGGAAGTTAAGACCAGGTTTAGCCTTTGTTCTCTCTCTTTACGTCTGGGCTTCACAAGAGAAGGTCACGATTGGCTTGTGGGTTATCTTTCATTTATTTGGCGTGGGCTACGGCCAAACAGTAGCCTGTGTAAAGTTGGTTTAATAAACCGTCCATTCGTAAACTCAATCCTCTGTCTGGACAGTTGTTCTTTTATGTTCTAGTCAGGTCATTACATTGGTGTCAGAAGTAAAAACGTTGATAAAAGTTAGCCAGCTAGCTAGCTGACTTCTGTGGCTAGCTACCGTAGGTGAGAACGGGGGTTGAAGATGCTTCGAGGGAATCCGAAAGTGAAGGTGGAGGTAGGGGACAATTATGGCCAAGGAGGTGCGTGTGCATGGACGTCGGGGGTTCTGGCTGAGGAGATCGCCAGGGCATCGGAGCCCAGAGGCCGCTTGAGGGAGGACGTTAGAGTGATGGCGGCTGAAGCGGGCATGAGTGCTTCGTCGACTGTGTTTCGCGCGGATTCTGGTGGGCGGACCGAAGGGGTGACGTCGACGCGGCGGGACGAGGAATCTGGGGCTCGGGATGTAAACAAACATGGCGGCGCCCAGTTCCCGGCTGCGTCCGTATCCGTTATGACCCCGAAGTATTCCGGTAAGGCGGATTGGGAAGCTTTTCATGCTCAGTTTGAACTGTTAGCTCATTTTAGGGGGTGGTCGGATGAAGATAGGGCACTGCAGTTGGCTTTATGCCTCACGGATGAAGCTCTGGCCTGTTTGATATTGATTAGCCCCGAGGACAGACGTGATTATGGTGCTTTAGTGGGAGCACTGAGGAGGCGCTATGGACAGTGTGTACAGCCCGGGCTACTGCGCTCCGAACTGAGTAATAGACGCAGGCAGCCTGGAGAGCCTCTACGGGTGCTAGCTAATGACATTGAGAGCCTCTCTCGGCGGGCATATGCTCACATGCCCCCCTCCGTGCAGAGCGAGCTAGCACGGGACCAGTTCATACAGGCGCTCTCTCCTACGGAGCTGCGCATACAGACCCAGCTGGCTCATCCTGAGTCATTGCAGGTAGCCTTGGAGATGGCTTTGGAGAGGGAGCTGGTGTGGGCTGGGGCTTCAGCTGGGGCTTTGGTGGGGGTGCAGGGAGACAGACCCTCTGTGCGAGCTGGGGGGCAGAGCAGCCCGGAGCCGGAAAAGCCTGCATGGGTGGCTGAAATGACAGAACTCATTCGTGCTGTGTCGCTACAGGCGGCACGAATCACACGCCCTGGTCCCAGGGTCTGCTGGGGTTGTGGCCAGCCAGACCATCTGCGCCGAGATTGCCCCATGTCCCCCAGAGCTCAGGGAAACGGCTCGGGGTCCGCATAGACCGGGTAGTGCGGACCCCTGGCTTTCTATCCCAACCACCATCTTCTTCAGGAGGAGCCCACCGGCACAGACGGGGAAGCAAGGCTCCACTTCCCCCAGAAGCAGACGAGGGCAAGCGGATGGAGCCTGTTGTTGTGGTGGGCCGGACCTGTGTTGGGGACTTTTGTCATGTCCCTGTCACTGTGGAGGGGGTGCCCTGCTCCGCCCTGGTGGACACTGGGTCCACAGTAACCCTGGTGAGGCCAGATATTGTGCCAGGTTGGACTCAGTGTGAGCCTACAACTGTGCAGCTCCGCACAGTCACAGGTGAGCTGGCACCCATGAAAGGGAAGGGAATAATGACTCTGACAGTAGGGGGCAGGACTGTGCGTCATCCTGTGTGGGTGGCGGCTGTGCAGGACCCTTGTATCCTGGGGTTGGACTTTCTTAGGAGCACAGGCTGCCAGTTAGACTTAAATAGGGGCACACTGAGCTTCCAGGGAGGGCCGGAGGTCACCATGGCCCCTAATGTCACATTCACTCAACCCAACAAACCCTTTACTCCAACAGTTAAAGCAGCAGAGACTCATGGCTGCCCCCCCTCCCCCACATCTGGGTGTGACTTTTCCCCAGCCCCCCTGTCACCTACGGCGTTGTGTTACATTCCCCCAGCTACCTCCACGACACAGCCCTCTGTGAGCCCGGGCCGCGCCCCCCCAGCCCAGCTACCCCAGATGGGAGGGGAGAGGACACTGTCTGCAGTGAGGGAGATATGGGGGAGGAACTGTGTTGGTCTTGACCCCGAGCAGCAGGAACGGTTGAGGCAGTTGCTGTTTGAATTCAGAGACAGCTTTGCGCTGAGTGAGGAAGAGGTGGGTCAGACTCATCTGGTGCAGCATGAGATCGACACAGGTGATGCTCGACCTATCAAGATGCGTCCCCGCCGTATCCCGCTGGCACGCCAGGAGGCGGCAGACAAGGCTGTGTTGGAGATGCAGCGGGCAGACTTCATTGAGCCCTCAGACAGCCCCTGGGCGGCGCCAGTCGTCATGGTTCCAAAGAAGGGGGCAAGCTGAGGTTCTGTGCGGACTACAGGCGGCTGAATGAGGTAACCAGGAAGGACTCATACCCCATACCACGTATCGATGAGTCGCTGGACCTGGTTAGGGGATCCTCCTGGTTCTCCTCACTAGACCTCCGCAGTGGCTACTGGCAGGTGCCCCTCTCCCCAGAGGCCAGAGCCAAAACTGCGTTCTCCACTAACAGAGGACACTGGCAGTTCAAGGTCCTGTGCTTTGGCCTGTGCAACGCTCCAGCTACTTTTGAGCGTTTGATGGACAGGGTGCTGGATGGCATCCCCCGACAGCAGTGTCTGGTATACCTCGATGACATCCTGGCCCATGGCAGCTCCTTCCAGTCAGCCCTGGGGGCGCTACGGTGTGTGCTGGAGAGGGTGGCTGCCGCAGGTCTGAAGCTTCACCCCGAGAAGTGCCACTTCATGAGGAGAGAGGTGTCCTTCTTGGGCCACCGAGTGGGGAAGGAGGGGATCAGCACCATGGAGGACAAGGTAGCGGCTGTCAGAGACTGGCCCACCCCCACCGACCAGCGTCAGCTGAAGAGCTTCCTGGGCCTGGCCTCGTACTACAGGAGGTTTGTACGGGGCTTCTCAAGCGTTGCTGCTCCACTGAACCGCCTGCTGCCGAAGGACAAGGCTTTCACTTGGACAGTGGAGTGCGTGGAGGCGTTCAACACCCTCAAACGTGCACTGATCGAGGCCCCCGTGCTCGCCCCCCCCCTGACCTCACATTGCCCTTTATCCTGGACACAGACGCGAGCAATGTGGGCATGGGTGGGGTGCTGGCCCAGGTGGGGCCAGAGGGGAGAGAGCGGTGGCGTACTTCAGCAAAACATTTGACAAACATGAGTGCCGCTACTGTGTCACCCGGCGGGAGCTCTTGGCTGTTGTGGCTTCCGTCAAACACTTCAAGTACTACCTGGGTGGTCTGCCCTTTACTGTAAGGACTGACCACTCTGCTCTCCAGTGGCTCATGTCTTTCAGAGAGCCAGAGGGGCAGGTGGCACGCTGGTTGGAGGAGCTTCAGCCGTATGACTTCACGGTGGTGCACAGGGCAGGGGCACGCCACTCCAACGCCGACGCCATGTCCCGTCGGCCCTGTACTGCAGACGGCTGCCGCCACTGTGAACGGAGAGAGGGACGGGAGAGAGAGCTGTGTGCAGAGGAGGGGGTCTGTGCCACAGTGTGTCGGGCGAGCGGGCCTGTCTGCTGTGAGCTGCAGACTGTCGACGTGGCTGAATGGGGGCAGCAGCAGGGACGGGACACAGACCTACAGCCAGTGCTACAGTGGGTAGAGGCGCAGGTGAGGCCACCATGGGAAGAGGTGACAGCGCTCTCACTCGCGACCAAAGGGTTGTGGTCAAAGTTTGAGCGACTGCGGCTGGCTGATGGCGTGTTACAGCGGGCATGGAAGGAGTCAGCTACGGGGGAGGAGAGGTGGCAGGTGGTGGTCCCAAAAGCATTGCGGGAGGCTGTGCTCCAGAGTACTCATGGGGGGTGGGGACTGGACACTTTGGGGTCACAAAAACACTGCGCCGCCTCCGTCAGGGCTTTTACTGGGGGCAGCACAAGAGGGATGTGGAAGACTTTTGCCGCCGCTGTGACAACTGCACAGCGAGAAAGGGCCCCCCAGGCCGCTCTCATGCTCAGCTCCAACAGTTCCCAGTGGGGGCTCCCATGGAGAGGGTGGGAGTGGATGTAGTTGGGCCGTTCCCCACCACAGACAGTGGAAACCGCTGGGTGCTCACGGCCATGGACTATTTCACTAAATGGCCCGAGGCCTATGCTCTGCCTGACCAGGAGGCAGAGACCATCGTCGACGCCCTGACAGCGGGGATGTTCAGCAGGTTTGGAGCTGCAGAGTCCATCCACAGCGACCAAGGCAGAAACTTCGCCACCATGTGTGAGAGGCTGGGTATGCACAAGACCCGCACTACTCCTCTCCATCCTCAAAGTGATGGCCTTGTGGAGCGCTTCAACAAAACGCTTGGACAGCAGCTGGCCATCGTCTCTTCCAAACACCAGCGTGACTGGGACAAGCACCTGCCTATGGTCCTCATGGCATGCCGCTCCGCTGTCCAAGACTCCACCTCCTGCACGCCTGCCCTCCTCATGCTGGGGAGAGAGATCCGTACCCCTGCGGAGATGGCGTTTGGTCGGCCCCCTGGATAGCCCTCATGTTTCCCCGGGGCCGGAGTATGCCCGGAGACTCCAGGACCGCCTGGAGACAGCCCACACCTTCGCCAGAGAGCAGCTGCTGAATGCAGGTGTGAGGCAGAAGAGGAACTATGACGTGCACACCCGGGGAAGGCACTTTGTGGCTGGGGAGCTGGTCTGGGTCTACAGCCCGCTAAGGAAAAAAGGCAGATGCCCCAAGTTGGACAGTCACTGGGTGGGACCCTGCAGTGTCCTGGAGAGGGTAGGGGAGGTTGTTTACCGGGTGCAGCTTCCTCCCAGGGGGAGAAAGGTGACACTGCACCGGTACAGGTTAGCCCCATATAGAGGGGCCTCTTCTCCCCAAACCCCAGGAACCCCCACAGTTCCCCTCTCTGGCAATGACATTCTCCAGGCACCCACCCCCAGGTGCCGCAGACAAGGCTCCAGACAGCCCACTCCCCCTGTGTCACCGCGTGGTTCCCCAGAGCCACGGACTGTATTACCCGTTCCCGCTTCCTTGTCCCCCATGTCCTTGCCTTCATCCCCTGGTTCCCAGAGGGGCACTCTGCGGCCATCACAGCCACGCAGGCAAAGGAGACCTCCGGGTCGCTTCAGAGACTTTGTTTGTTCTCTCGGGGACGAGGGACTTTGTGGTGGGGGGCTGTGTAGCGACCCGCACAGACAGCTGTGTGTTATGTGTTAGGCTAGTAGATGGTTGTGTTGTACCTACCAGTACCCAGTGTTCGCGGGGTCCGACATGTCAATCAACCTGCTATCTGCCAATCACGGGAATGCCTGGAATGTTCTGATGCCGGGCATCCTGGCGGTTGGCGGAGTGGCGTGGAGGGGGGTTGGGCAGGGGATGGAGCATTGGAAGTTAAGACCAGGTTTAGCCTTTGTTCTCTCTCTTTACGTCTGGGCTTCACAAGAGGTCACGATTGGCTTGTGGGTTATCTTTCATTTATTTGGCGTGGGCTACGGCCAAACAGTAGCCTGTGTAAAGTTGGTTTAATAAACCGTCCATTCGTAAACTCAATCCTCTGTCTGGACAGTTGTTATTTTATGTTCTAGTCAGGTCATTACAATATATATATATATATATATATATATATATATATAGACATATTGGCTAATTACAAGCCGAAGTTTGAACCCGACGCATGGCACAATACTTCGCTGTCATCACACATGGTTAGTGCAGGCAATAGAGAGTATAGCCTGCGATTGTACACTATTCTCCCTATTATAATTATATGTATACTAATCTTCCAACGTTACCATTGGTTAAAGAACTGAATGTGGCAATTTTCTGAATGAATCAAACCATTGTATTTTTGATTCATCAATATATTTTGTGCATAAAGACTCTCCAAACAATTTTTACAAAAATGATTCATACATACTTTCCTAAACCTAAAATGTGCCTAAATAATCTACAAAATCAGAGTATTTTTAAATCTACCAAGCTGGTGTTGAAATGGCAAAAGGAAAAATAGGCTTTTTTTAAATTCTCCTTTTGATTTTGAAATGGTAAAATGATTAATTTTCTCGTTTGGCCTTGCCGAGATGAAAGGAAATATGAATTATCCATAAGCACATGGACCCATATATTTAGATGGCTTTCTTTCATGGATCCCTATTTTCTGAATCCGCTCTCTCAATATATTCTAGTCTGTTGATAAAATTCTAATTAAAAAAGGTACACAAAATTTAAAAGGATGGCTTAAGATAAATATAACGAAAACCCTATTGAATGAAAATTCTAATCGGCAAGTGGGAGGGTTTTCAGCAGTTGGATTACATTTATTCAGCACATACAAGGGAACAACGCCTGCAAAGCCCTTTATACACCTTCATAAAGTAAATCTGAATACCAACTACTGAGAAGTGCTTAGGAAAGGTGTGCTTAAGAAAGGCGTAATTTCCTAAATCATAATCGGGCCCAATATAAATGTCTCAATTTAACCATGCCACCTGTACCCCTTTGGCAGTGCCACCCATACCCCTTTGGCAGCCACCTGTACTATACTTTACTATTTATAATTTGACAACTTTTACTTCGCTACATTCCTATAGAAAATAATGTACTTTTTACTCCATACATTTCCCTGACACCCAAAAGTACTCTTACATTTTGAATGCTTAGCAGGACAGGAAAATGGCCCAATCCACACACTTATCAAGAGAATATCCATGGGCATCCCTACTGCCTCTGATCTGGTGGACTCATTAAACACAAATGCTTCATTTGTAAATTATGTCTGCGTGTTTTGTGGTGGGCTATCCGTAAATAAAAAATGTAATAAAAAATGTGCTGTCTGGTTTGCTTAATATAAGCAATTTGAAATGATTTATAAATTTTACTTTTGATACTTATAAGTATATTTTTGCAATTACAGTTACTTTTGATACTTAAGTATATTTAAAACCAAATACTTTTAGACTTTTACTCAAGTAGTATTTTACTTGGTGACATTCACTTTTACTTGAGTAATTTTCTATTAAGGTATCTTTACTTTTACTCAAGTATTGTCCCACTCAGCATAGATATTTTCCATCATCGACTGCGGTTCCTTTTTGATATGAGCAAAAATGTTGCCCTCATACAACATTCCTTACATGGCAAAGCAAATTCCTCAAGACGACACCCAGGCGAAATCATATAAATGTTTTTTAACTTAATGTATTGGCATGTCTGCAGTGAAGTCTTTTGTCTGTTTCAGTGGAGAATGGCTTCCAGCCAGTGGAGATGACAATGGCCTTGGACATCGAGTCACAGCCCAAAGAGGAGATTCGAGAGGTGCGAGGGAACACTTGGGATAATCGCCAGCAAAAGCAATAACATATTAAACATGGATCAGCCACTACACTGTTGAATCAGACGTGCTCCAGTGATTTAACGTTTACTGTTGAAAAGTGATATCCCAAGTATAAATACAGTAAAAGTACACACACTAATGGGTAAAAAATGTGTTTTCAGCAAAACTTCAAGGAGTAGGGCTTTCAAGGAGTTGGTTTGATGGGAAGTAGTTCTGTCTCTGGACTCTTCTCCCCCCACCCCCTGTGCTGTAGAGGAAAGGTCCCCCCACCCCCTGTGCTGTCATGACTTACCTGGACCCCCTATTGAGATGTGCCTTTTAAGTAAATCAGGTGTTAAATGAGGTGAAAAGGAGACTGGAGTGCCTCTACGTAGACTCAATAGACTTGGTTTGTCCAGCTATTGCCGGTAATATGCACATGCAAGATGGTTTGAGTAGGTGATGTAACTAGTAGTAGTTACTGATTGTGGGCCAAAATAACTGTTGATAGAATGAAATAAATAATAATTATAAATGGGAAGATATGTTAGAAGATTTGATTGCTGAACCCAGCAGAAGCTGTTAAGCAAGTGTGTTGAGTGTTTATCTGCCAGAAAGCATATGATGCCAATTATGTCAGATGTAAATAAAATACGAATAAAAAAATGCTGCCTTTTCATGAGAGAATATATAATCCTGTAGTTTGGGCATAAAGGAAGAACTGGAGATGCTATGCAATACGCACCACACTGGAGTTCAGATGAGTGCATTGTGGCTGATTTGCCCCGATTCACAAAACCACCTTACTAATCACAAAACCACCTTACTAAGCACGATGGGGAGCTCTCTGAATGAGGGACAGCTGAGAGAGAAACAATTGTACCGGAAAAAGGGGGATTGTACGATGAGTGCAGGGAAAGGCAAAGAACAGTGCATGACACTGACAAGTCTGCAAAAAAGGCATTTATCATGAGTTCAGTTCATTGCTCCACACTCAATACTAGCCTAGCCAGAAGTTCATCAAATTTGTGGCAAAAGGGGGACAGCAGCAAATAGATAAGAGGCTCTCAGGTACAAGGGTAGCAAGTAGCAGACAAAAAAAAAGAACCCAACGACATACAGGTGATGCACACAAAATGAAATCTCATTAAAATAATAAAAACAGACAGTATAAATAAAAAAGTTAATACTGGGAACATAACCTCTGAATAATAATAGAATACTAATAATAGAATGGTTCAAGTGCCGTAGTTTGCAGGAGTTTGGCCAATTTGAATGTCCCAACTACGGTCCCATTTGTCATCTGTAGAAAAAAAATAAAAAAAAATGCACTGGCTGTCACTGGAGTGGAAGAGTTGCTTGGTGTGGTGTGTTACGATTGGCTGACGGCTGCAGTCAGCTTCATCTTCTGCTCAGCAGGAAGTGACCTCACGGCGCCCTCAAATGCCTGGGAGTGGCGCTGAGCGACGTCTCGGAGCAGCATGACCAGGGTGTTCTGGGTTTCTGGATGACCAACATTGTCATAACGTTTCATATCTACATACGACAACATAGCTACATGAAGAGGAAAGGAAACCTGTCACGATTTAAGGTTCTCTTACCTGCATCAAGGTCCTTCGTTCCCAGGACATGGCTAGAAGCAGATACTATTGGCTTAATTTGACTCACCACCTAAGGAGACAACACTTATTACTACTAAAATACAGATGAGTATTTGACAGTTACTAGCCAACATTGTGGAATTACACAATTAGAGATAAATTCTAGATCTGTGCGTATTTCCATGGAAATGGACAATAAAGTATCATATGACATGATCAGTTTAAGAAAGCCAAACAGGCAAAATAAATGAGTGGGAACATACCATTGCAGGGTTCTGTGAGTAGAGCATGGCCAGGCAGCTGTACACAGTCTTATTCTCCTCCATGTCCTCCTTCAGAGGGAGGCGGGCCAGGAGGGCAGGGAACACCTAGGACAGAGATAAGAGGAGTTATCCATGTCAGCATCACTGAGGACACTCATGCGTCTGTCAATAAGCCTGTGGCACACTCACATTGTAAATCTAATATACAGCATTTGGGACATTGAAGAATTGGAGACAAGGCCATAGACACAGGTCACAGATATTCTCAGCGGACCCAAATCCT
This sequence comes from Coregonus clupeaformis, assembly GCF_020615455.1. Lineage (NCBI taxonomy): Eukaryota > Metazoa > Chordata > Actinopteri > Salmoniformes > Salmonidae > Coregonus > Coregonus clupeaformis. The sequence continues at coordinate 39,117,339 of NC_059198.1, read as the reverse complement.
ATCATCAGAGCAACTCAAAGTTGCACACAAATCTTCCAGAGTCATGCAAACACCTCGAGTTAGGCATTGAACCGGCATAAAATCCCATGCATGAAAATGCACAGACAGTACCTGTTCCAGAGGAACACCCTCCATGTTGCTCATGATCATCCTGCAGAGGGCAGCACACAGGTTGTCAATTACCCTCCTGTCCTGTTCTTTGGACAGCAGGTTGGAGAAGAGGGACAGCATCATGGGGTAGTCTCTGGGAGGGACAGGAGTTGAGGAAAAGACCCTGGGCTACTGGGAAAGTCAGTACCACAGTAATATAATCTAAATCATATGGTCAGTGCTGGTCAATGTGCCTAGCTACTCATGTGAACCATAGCATTGAGTTAAAAGAGATTCTCCGGTATTTTGTATACTTTTTAGCCAGTAGTTCTTAGTCGCCAAAGTACCGGAGCATGTCTTTAACAATGCTCAAACACAATCACACACATACATATAGAGAGCATATAGACACACACAACCATTATTGAGAGGGATACTGAGCGATCAGTGGTCCAGCAGCTTGGGCTAGAGCTCCCAGTCCAAACACGCTGTTGTTGCGAACCTCGCTGTCGCTGTCTCTCACCCCGGCCACCAGCACAGGCAGCAGCCGATTGGACAGTTTACCAGCACAGGCCCTTCCCCCAGACACATTGACCAGGGATTGCAGGATCTCTCCGAGCGTGCCCACAGAGAAGGAACGGTCAGCCACCGTGCACGACGATTTCTACAGAGGAAGAGGAACAGATCCATCCTCATTCAATACATATCGAACTAAAAGTTTATCCTTTCTTATGCTTTTGTACTTACGCTGACATTTTTTGCTAAAGAAAAAAAAAAGAAAAAAAAGGAGGATATAGTACAATTTCAACACAAAATAAATTAGGAATCAGGTCTATTTCTATATTGTTAGATTATCAACTGGAGTAAATTACTTGGGTTATTTTAACCCGATGCTAAGGGTCTAGTGGGAATTTGACTCACAGCCTTGTTCATGATGAGGGGCAGCAGCTCATTGAGATAGGGCTGGAAGGTGTCCGCTGGGACGGCAGAGGCCAGCAGAGGGATCCCCTCACCGGCAAACTCCTGGAGCATGGCGTCATACTCCGCCTAGAACACACACACAATGATCATATCATTTGCACCATACACTTGGAAGTACATCCAATCCTGCCAGTACTGGACAGTGTGAGAAAAGAAAAAGAGGAACTCCCACCTGCTGCTCATCATCTTCTGCCTCATCTCCTCCTCCGTCCTGACAGACAGTCTGTAGACCGACAGGGTAAGGGGAGGGTCAAAGAAATGTTATGCTAGGACACCCTTTAACCCCTTACATTTGTGGGAATTGGCCAATATGGATAGGGCCAAATTGAAATGTTTTAACAGAAGAACTGTAAAAAGCATATGCATGACTATGGTAGCAGTTGGAAGAGAACACTTGAGATTACAGGGAAATTATCAGACCAAAAGGTGAAGACAAGAGTTAAACCTGACAAGACTGAATCTAAACATTACATGTTTGATTTTATGCGCATTTTACATTTACTGTACTCTGGATACATGCAGTAACAGAATATTCATTGACATTTTGGAGTATGTGCAAGATAAGAAAAAACTATTACAAGGGTTTGAGTGAGAGGTCTAATTGGTGTCTCCAAGTGCCTACACCTCTCCAAACTGTGCACAGTTCTTAAGTAATTTTATTGCACTTTCATGACTCAAGGAAAGAGCCTTCAACTAAATTATAAGGTGCTCTTTTGAGCGCTCCTAGCTTTGCCATTGAGGAACTGAAGCGAGCATGCTTGTAGTTTTCTGTTTGGAACGTAGCCCTGCGTCCCCACCATTACACAATTACTGTTGTTCACGTAATCAGGGCCTAAAATTAACACCCGCCACCCACCAAATGCAGATAGATTTTGGCATTGGTGTATATTTCACCAGCCATGTTGGCGGGTGGTCAGGGCTCCACATTGCGAGCCTTTCACTTGCACTTGTGAATAAAAAGTCAAGTATGATCACATTTATAGCAAAATAAATGCTGCAGTAGCGGTTTTCAAAGTATTTCTGCCTCGCGCTGCAACACTGCCTGGCTGGGGGCTGTCATGAAGCACATGAAGAGCTGAGTGACAAATTCATTTTTCGAAGCGCACAGGCATAGAAGTTGGTCTAATTTGCTTGAAACTAAAGTCTATTGAATTGAGACTGTCGTTGTGTTTCTTGGCCATTTACATTGTTATGTTCACAAGCTAGGTTGTTTTTCAATCTGTGTCAGGTAAGCATAATTTTAAAGCTTATTCTATTGCCAACATGGCTAGCTTAGTTATAAAATATGATCTCAGTGTTAGGCTTTCAAAAGGCACTTCTGACAAACAGATTGGACTCATGAGTGCATTCAAGTGCGTGCTCCGAGGCAAATGTTCTTCACAATACGACAAACATAAGCTCATTCTGTTCAGGACATCCCAGGGTATAACGCATGTCATCCTTGTAACTGTGGATCAAACATAGCAATCATAAATGTTGATCATGTAAATTACATTGTCAAATACGGAAATGTGATGTGCACATTTGGACTCGTGGATTGCTTGTATGACATCGAAGCACTATTTATTATAATTCTCAACGTTTCATTTTTCAGAACACCGACTCCTCTCAATTTTCAGCATTTCCATCACTCAGACAAAAGTATCCCAATTAGCGGGAGGGACGGGGGCATCTTCTTGTCGCGCGCAGTGCTGACGTCATCTATACCATGTTACTGTACAGCCACTGGGTTCCGATTTAGGCACTTATCAATGACAAAATCGGCCATTTTCAACCCGTTTATGGGATGACAGGGGCTGTGAGTGGAAAGAGCTACGTCCACACTAACACATATCCTGATATCAGATATCCTAAATGAATAAATGGGGGAAATCCTGTCTGAAGAGCACTCAGGCCCAGCTCAGCTCAGCTTGGTTTGTGTCAGCTCACCCTCTTCTTGAGCACGTCTCGGATGGCCTGACTGATCTCCTGCAGGCGCCCGGGGCTCTGCAGCGCCTCCCCCTGGCAGGCCTTCAGCACAGCGTTCATGGCCTCTAGCACACCCATCACTACCTGGCGCTCACGCTCACTGCGCACCGCCTCCAAGAAGCTGGGAAGCACCACCCCCAGAAGCTTCTGCAGGGCTGAGGTACGGATGGAGGGAAGGAAGCTTAATTTTGTTTTAAGTTTTAGACAAGCCTGGCTAATTCCCAGAATGAATGTCTAAATTATTATCTAATTTGATACATTTAACAATTATCTTTGAAAAACTCTACAATAGAAATTCAAAGAGACAAAGCTCTGATGAGGTAGAGGTTGAGCGAGCGCGAGTTACCCTGGTGGTTGGTCTCAGTGGGATTCTCCTGCCACACTTTGTGTTGAGCTCGGCAGAACTGGCCCATGGCCCCGAAGGCAGCCCTGCGTACGTCCTCGTGGGGGAACTGAGGGGAGGACGGAACGCATGGTCAGAGATAGACAACACTAACCAACATACAAACTAGCCATTACACAGAGGGAGAGGGGGATAGATGAACAGTGCTACAGTACTTACATCACGCAGCTCATAGACCTGCTGAAAGCTGGACTCCAGGAAGGGCTGGAAGGCAGCACTGAAGGGGTGAAAAGGATAAGGAGACATCAGTGACTGTGTAGGGACAACACGTACATTTGCATACTGGAAGACAGTGGAAGTTAAATGAGGAAAAGTTGCTGAGGAGTGAAATGATTGTATCGACATATATCAGGACTCTAGGCACAGAGAGGCCAACCGGAGTAGTGGCTAGCTGCAGATACCATGCAATGCTGAATGAATATAGAACCCAGATAGTCTGTGACATACAACACTCAAAATATCTGTATGCTCTTGAGTCTTTACCCGGTGTTGAAGGCAATCTCTCCCAGAGCGTCACAGGCGTCCTCCTTCTCGTCAATGTAGGCATTTTCCACACTGAACCTGGGGAATGGAGAGAGCACAGAGATTCAAATGGAGAAGGACAGAGGGAATCCCCATCCATCTAGCTCTGTAGGCACAAGGCTGACAAACAAAATGGCTTCCATTTGATTTAATTGACAACTTTTATGTCAGCTGCTTTGAAGGCTGCTTTGTGTCCTTACTCCTGCCGTAAAAAAAACCCATAAAAAGGTCATAAAATGTAAGATAATCAGATGAGACAAGTACCCGGCGGTGTCGGTCCCCTCGTCATCCAAAATGGCATCTCCCTCAGCGTCGTCATCATCATCATCGTCATCCAGCAGGACAAACGCCTTGTCCTCCTCAAGGTGAGCCTAAGGATGAATAAAATATACACTACCAGTCAAAAGTTTGGACACACCTACTCATTCAAGGGTTTTTCTTTATTTTTCCTATTTTCTACATTGTAGAATAATAGTGACGATATCAAAACTATGAAATAACACATATGGAATCATATAGTAACCAAAAACGTGTTCAACAAATCTAAATATATTTTATATTTGAGATTCTTCAAATAGCCTTGATAACAGCTTTGCACACTCTTGGCATTCTCTCAACCAGCTTCATGAGGTAGTCACCTGGAATGCATTTCAATTAACAAGTGTGCCTTCTTAAAAGTTAATTTGTGGGATTTCATTCCTTCTTAATGCGTTTGAGCCAATTAGTTGTGTTGTGACAAGGTAGGGGGGTATACACAGGATAGCCCTATTTGGTATAAGACCAAGTCCATATTATGGCAAGAACAGCTCAAATAAGCAAAGAGAAACGACAGTTTCAGTCAATAGTGAAAATGTCAAGAACTTTTAAAGTTTCTTCAAGTGCAGTCGCAAAAACCATCAAGCGCTATGATGAAACTGGCTCTCATGAGGACCGCCACAGGAATGGAAGACCCAGAGTTACCTCTGCTGAGTTACAGACCTCAGAAATTGCAGCCCAAATAAATGCTTCAGAGTTCAAGTAACCGACACATCTCAACATCAACTGTTCAGAGGAGACTGTGTGAATCAGGCCGTCATGGTCGATTTGCCGCAAAGAAACCACTACTAAAGGACACCAATAAGAAGAAGAGACTTGCTTGGGCCAAGAAACACAAGCAATGGACATTAGACTGGTGGAAATTCGTCCTTTGGTCTGGAGTCCAAATTGGAGATTTTTGGTTCCAACCGCCGTTTCTTTGTGAGATGCGGTGTGGGTGAACGGATGATCTCCGCATGTGTAGTTCCCACCGTAAAGCATGGAGGAGGTGTTATGGTGTGGGTTGTGCTTTGCTGGTGACACGGTCTGTGATTTATTTAGAATTCAAGGCACACTTAACAAGTATGGCTCCCACAGCCTTCTGCAGCGATAGGTCAATTTGTAAGTCGCTCTGGATAAGAGCGTCTGCTAAATGACGAAAATGTAAATGTCATCCCATATGGTTTGGGCTTAGTGGGACTATCATTTGTTTTTCAACAGGACAATGACCCAACACACCTCCAGGCTGTGTAAGGGCTAGTTTACCAAGAAGGAGAGTGATGGAGTACTGCATCAGATGACCTGGCCTCCACAAACCCCCGACCTCAACCAAATTGAGATGGTTAGGGATGAGTCGGACGGCAGAGTGAAGGAAAAGCAGCCAACAAGTGCTCAGCATGTGGGAACTCCTTCAAGACTGTTGGAAAAGCATTCCAAGTGAAGCTGGTTGAGAGATGCCAAGAGTGTGCAAAGCTGTCATCAAGGCAAAGGGTGGCTATTTGAAGAATCTCTAATATGACATATTTTGATTTGTTTAACACTTTTTTGGTTACTACATGATTCCATGTGTGTCATTTCATAGTTTTGATGTCTTCACTATTATTCTACAATGTAGAAAATAGTACAAGTAAAGAAAAACCCTGGAATGAGTAGGTGTCCAAACTTTTGACTGGTAGTGTATATAATATATTTGTTGGTCTGATGTGATTAATAAGGAGCATCCAGATGCTGCACTTGATGAATTTATGAAATTGCTTCTACCAATTATTGATAAACATGCACATGTTAGGAAACTGACTGTTAGAACTGTTAAGGCTCCATGGATTGATGAGGAATTGAACAATTGTATAGTTGAAAGCGATGGGGCAAAAGGAGTGGCTAATAAGTCTGGCTGGTTGACTTACTGTAAATTGAGAAATTATGTGACTAAACTCAACAAAAAGAAGTAGAAACTGTATTATGAAGCCAAGATCAATGATATAAAGAATGGGGCAAAAAACTTTGGAGTACTTTAAATGAAATTATGGGTAGAAAGACAAATTCAACTCCATCTTTCATCTAATCAGATGGCTTATTCATCACAAAACCATTTGATGTTGCCAATTATTTTAATGATTATTTCATTGGCAAAGTGGGCCAACTTAGGCAGGAAATGCCAACAATGAACAGTGAGCCATCGTATTCATGCATTAAAAAAAACAAATAATGAAAGAAAAGCATTGCAAGTTTGATTTTTTTTTAAGTTAGTGTGGGAGAGGTGGAAAAATGAAGGAAGCCAAAGTAATTCCGCTACCCAAGAATGGTAAAGCGGCCTTTACTGGTTCTAACAGTAGACCTATAAGCTTGCTGCCAGCTCTTAGTAAACTGTTGGAAAAATACAATGCTATTTCTCTGTAAACAAATGAACAACAGACTTTCAACATGCTTATAGCGAAGGGCACTCAACATGTTCTGCACTGGCACAAATGACTGATGATTGGTTGAAAGAAATTGATAATAAGAAGATTGTGGGAGCTGTACTGTTAGATTTCAATGCAGCCTTTGAAATTATTGACCATAACCTGTTGTTGAAAAAAGTTATGTGTTATGGCTTTTCAACCTCACCATATTGTGGATTCAGAGCTACCTATCTAATAGAGTTTTCTTTAATGGAAGCTTCTCTAATGTCAAACATGTAAAGTGTGGTGTACCTCTACTATTTTCTATGTTTACCAATGACCTGTCACTGGCATTAAACAAAGCATGTGTCCATGCATGCTGATGATTCAACCATATACGCATCAGCAACCACAGCTAATGAAGTCACCAAAACCCTTAACAAAGAGTTGCAGTCTGTTTTGGAATGGGTGTCCACTAATAAACTGGTCCTGAACATCTCTAAAACTAAGAGCATTGTACAGTGGGGAAAAAAAGTATTTAGTCAGCCACCAATTGGGCAAGTTCTCCCACTTAAAAAGATGAGAGGCCTGTAATTTTCATCATAGGTACACGTCAACTATGACAGACAAAATTAGGAAAAAAAATCCAGAAAATCACATTGTAGGATTTTTAATGAATTTATTTGCAAATTATGGTGGAAAATAAGTATTTGGTCACCTACAAACAAGCAACATTTCTGGCTCTCACAGACCTGTAACTTCTTCTTTAAGAGGCTCCTCTGTCCTCCACTCGTTACCTGTATTAATGGCATCTGTTTGAACTTGTTATCAGTATAAAAGACACCTGTCCACAACCTCAAACAGTCACACTCCAAACTCCACTATGGCCAAGACCAAAGAGCTGTCAAAGGACTCCAGAAACAAAATTGTAGACCTGCACCAGGCTGGGAAGACTGAATCTGCAATAGGTAAGCAGCTTGGTTTGAAGAAATCAACTGTGGGAGCAATTATTAGGAAATGGAAGACATACAAGACCACTGATAATCTCCCTCGATCTGGGGCTCCACGCAAGATCTCACCCTGTGGGGTCAAAATGATCACAAGAACGGTGAGCAAAAATCCCAGAACCACACCTAGTGAATGACCTGCAGAGAGCTGGGACCAAAGTAACAAAGCCTACCATCAGTAACACACTACGCCGCCAGGGACTCAAATCCTGCAGTGCGAGACGTGTCCCCCTGCTTAAGCCAGTACATGTCCAGGCCCGTCTGAAGTTTGCTAGAGTGCATTTGGATGATCCAGAAGAGGATTGGGAGAATGTCATATGGTCAGATGAAACCAAAATATAACTTTTTGGTAAAAACTCAACTCGTCGTGTTTGGAGGACAAAGAATGCTGAGTTGCATCCAAAGAACACCATACCTACTGTGAAGCATGGGGGTGGAAACATCATGCTTTGGGGCTGTTTTTCTGCAAAGGGACCAGGACGACTGATCCGTGTAAAGGAAAGAATGAATGGGGCCATGTATCGTGAGATTTTGAGTGAAAACCTCCTTCCATCAGCAAGGGCATTGAAGATGAAACGTGGCTGGGTCTTTCAGCATGACAATGATCCCAAACACACCGCCCGGGCAACGAAGGAGTGGCTTCGTAAGAAGCATTTCAAGGTCCTGGAGTGGCCTAGCTAGTCTCCAGATCTCAACCCCATAGAACATCTTTGGAGGGAGTTGAAAGTCTGTGTTGCCCAGCGACAGCCCCAAAACATCACTGCTCTAGAGGAGATCTGCATGGAGGAATGGGCCAAAATACCAGCAACAGTGTGAAAACCTTGTGAAGACTTACAGAAAACGTTTGACCTGTGTCATTGCCAACAAAGGGTATATAACAAAGTATTGAGAAACTTTTGTTATTGACCAAATACTTATTTTCCACCATCATTTGCAAATAAATTCATAAAAAAATCCTACAATGTGATTTTCTAGAAAAGAAATTCTAATTTTGTCTGTCATAGTTGACGTGTACCTATGATGAAAATTACAGGCCTCTCTCATCTTTTTAAGTGGGAGAACTTGCACAATTGGTGGCTGACTAAATACTTCCCCCCCCCCCACTGTATTTGGTACTAATCATTCTCTAAATTCTAGACCTCAGCTGAATCTGGTAATGAATGGTGTGGCTGTTGAACAAGTTGAGGAGACTAAATTACTTGGCATTACCTTAGATTGTAAACTATCATGGTCAAAACATATAGATTCAATGGTTGTAAAGATGGGGAGAGGTCAGTCTGTAATAAAGAGATCCTCTGCTTTTTTGACACCACACTCCAAAAAGCAAGTTCTGCAGGCTCTAGTTTTGTCTTATCTTGATTATTGTCCAGTCGTGTGGTCCAGTGCTGCAAGGAAAGACCTAGTTAAGCTGCAGCTGGCCCAAAACAGAGCAGCGTGTCTTGCTCTTCATTGTAATCAGAGGGCTGATATAAATACTATGCATGCCAGTCTCTCTTGGCTAAGAGTTGAGGAGAGACTGACTGCATCACTTCTTCTTATAAGTAACATTAATGTGTTGAAAATCACAAATTGTTTGCATAGTCAACTTACACACAGCTCTGACACACACACTTACCCCACCAGACATGCCACCAGGGGTCTTTTCACAGTCCCCAAATCCAGAACAAATTCAAGAAAGTGTACAGTATTATATAGAGCCATTATTGCATGGAACTCCGTTCCATCTCAAATTGCTCAAATAAACAGCAAACCTGGTTTCAAAAAACAGATAAAGCAACATTTGACCCTATTTGACCTAGATAGTTTGTACAGTGGGGGAAAAAAGTATTTAGTCAGCCACCAATTGTGCAAGTTCTCCCACTTAAAAAGATGAGAGAGGCCTGTAATTTTCATCTTAGGTACACGTCAACTATGACAGACAATTCTCTCCAGAAAATCACATTGTAGGATTTTTTATGAATTTATTTGCAAATTATGGTGGAAAATAAGTATTTGGTCAATAACAAAAGTTTCTCAATACTTTGTTATATACCCTTTGTTGGCAATGACACAGGTCAAACGTTTTCTGTAAGTCTTCACAAGGTTTTCACACACTGTTGCTGGTATTTTGGCCCATTCCTCCATGCAGATCTCCTCTAGAGCAGTGATGTTTTGGGGCTGTCGCTGGGCAACACAGACTTTCAACTCCCTCCAAAGATTTTCTATGGGGTTGAGATCTGGAGACTGGCTAGGCCACTCCAGGACCTTGAAATGCTTCTTACGAAGCCACTCCTTCGTTGCCCGGGCGGTGTGTTTGGGATCATTGTCATGCTGAAAGACCCAGCCACGTTTCATCTTCAATGCCCTTGCTGATGGAAGGAGGTTTTCACTCAAAATCTCACGATACATGGCCCCATTCATTCTTTCCTTTACACGGATCAGTCGTCCCTGGTCCCTTTGCAGAAAAACAGCCCCAAAGCATGATGTTTCCACCCCCATGCTTCACAGTAGGTATGGTGTTCTTTGGATGCAACTCAGCATTCTTTGTTCTCCAAACACGACTTAGTTGAGTTTTTACCAAAAAGTTCTATTTTGGTTTCATCTGACCATATGACATTCTCCCAATCCTCTTCTGGATCATCCAAATGCACTCTAGCAAACTTCAGACGGGCCTGGACATGTACTGGCTTAAGCAGGGGGACACGTCTGGCACTGCAGGATTTGAGTCCCTGGCGGCGTAGCGTGTTACTGATGGTAGGCTTTGTTACTTTGGTCCCAGCTCTCTGCAGGTCATTTACTAGGTCCCCCCCGTGTGGTTCTGGGATTTTTGCTCACCGTTCTTGTGATCATTTTGACCCCACGGGGTGAGATCTTGCGTGGAGCCCCAGATCGAGGGAGATTATCAGTGGTCTTGTATGTCTTCCATTTCCTAATAATTGCTCCCACAGTTGATTTCTTCAAACCAAGCTGCTTACCTATTGCAGATTCAGTCTTCCCAGCCTGGTGCAGGTCTACAATTTTGTTTCTGGTGTCCTTTGACAGCTCTTTGGTCTTGGTCATAGTGGAGTTTGGAGTGTGACTGTTTGAGGTTGTGGACAGGTGTCTTTTATACTGATAACAAGTTCAAACAGGTGCCATTAATACAGGTAACGAGTGGAGGACAGAGGAGCCTCTTAAATAAGAAGTTACAGGTCTGTGAGAGCCAGAAATCTTGCTTGTTTGTAGGTGACCAAATACTTATTTTCCACCATAATTTGCAAATAAATTCAATAAAAATCCTACAAAGTGATTTTCTGGAGAAAAAAAATCTCATTGTCTATCATAGTTGATGTGTACCTATGATGAAAATTACAGGCCTCTCATCTTTTTAAGTGGGAGAACTTGCACAATTGGTGGCTGACTAAATACTTTTTTTCCCCACTGTATTGATATGTAGGCTACGTGTGCCTTTAAAAAAGAAATGTATGTAGCTCTGTCCTTGAGCTATTCTTGTCTATTAATGATCTGTATTATGTCATGTTTCATGTTTTGCGTGGACCCCAGAAAGAGTAGCTGCTGCTTTTGCAACAGCTAATGGGGATCCTAATAAAATACCAAATATGGAAACTATATTTTTCAGCAATTTCTCAGTGGTGTACGGGAATAGGACGTGAATATAATAGAATGTGAATAGGCGCTATAGCACAGTGTCTGTCAGACTGACCGTGACTCCCTCGGTGGACTTGAGGGACAACAGCATGATGGTGGTGATAGCTGTGAGGTGGGGGTTCAGACAGTCTGGACTCACTGTGGACAGGGCCGAGAACAGGCTGTACCTGCACACAAAGAGAGACAGAAGGAGAGAGGGGGGAGGAAAAACAGATGGGTTCAATACAAAGTCATCAAAATGTCAGAAAACAGCCATGCACTCTGAAAGCCAAACCCAATAGGCTGGCAGGACTTCTATTAGAGTGTGAGCATCTCAGACACATGCCCACTACATACGTGCAGCGGCGCAGGTCGGGGTCGTCGATGGCGTTGGTGAGGTTGAGTCCCAGCTGAACACACTCGGCAGCCAGGGGGCTGAACACGTCCTTGCCTATGGTGCGGGCCAGCACTGACAGAGTGTCTGACAGAATAAAGGAAAACCCATTCACCATCTAGACGTGACTCAGGTTAAATGGATCTCTATGACGCAAGACAGGTTCTGATAGATCAGCTCTAAACTGTCAATAGTATTGACTACAAGTGTCTGCTGAATGACCACATCAAACTGACTAAGCCTTAGAGATAGTTAGCCTACCCAGAGCCTGTGTCTGCAGAGCCCTCATCTCATCCCTGGTGTCAGTGAGGAAGCCCTTCAGACTCTCAATGACAGGCGGGAAGTAAGGAACTAGCTTCTCTTTGGCTGCATTGGCTGAAAGGAAGAGAAGGGATGAAGGGTTAATACAGTTACAGTGATATACGCTCCAGTCTTTTAAAATGTCTAAAATGGACACTTGATGCATCTCAATAGTCTCAAGCGGCCTCCTCTCCTTGTGTCCTTTCCATCTGCACTGATCTGCACTGATCTGAAAGATAGTTTTCAAAGCAACTGGGACTACTTTTGACTTTGTCCTTTCAGATAAGTGTGGATGAAGGAAGACAAGAGGAAGCCACCCTAAATTATTAAGATGTAACATGCTCTATTGAAAGGACTTGCAGTGTTACCTATAGCTCCTATGGCACTGACAGCCAGCTCTTTGAGCTTCAGGTTCTCTGCGTTGCTGAGGGCAGACAACATGGTCTCCATCAGAGTGGGCAGGTAGGGCTCAATCTCCAAACCTGATAGGGGATGGAACAGTTAATGAAAACATCAGCACAGAACAGAGGGGGTTGAAAAGATTCTTCCCCCAAATGACATTCAATCTCATCTTATATTATGGGTACCTTGAAAGTAGTCTAGGTGCGAGACTACAGAGCAAAAGAGAGTCAGTGGCTCAACATTTGTTTACCTAGCTACAGCTTAGCATTGTAGCATCCTCCAATTAGTATAGAATAGAACCAAACAGACTTGGGTTGAATATTGGAATGTATTTGGAAATACAGTAAAATACACAGACTATTTGAAAATACTTTCAAATCTCTCGAGTGGCGCAGTGGTCTAAGGCACTGCATCGCAGTGCTAGCTGTGCCACTAGAGATCCTGGTTCGAGTCCAGGCTCTGTCGCAGCCGGCCGCGACCGGGAGACCCATGGGGCGGCGCACAATTGGCCCAGTGTCGTCCAGGTTAGGGGAGGGATTGTCCCATCGCGCACTAGCGACTCCTGTGGCGGGCCGGGCGCAGTGCACACTGACACGATCGCCAGGTGTATGGTGTTTCCTCCGACACATTGGTGCGGCTGGCATTAAGCGAGCATTGTGTCAAGAAGCAGTGCGGTTCGGCTGGGTTGTGTTTCAGAGGACGCACTGCTCTCGACCTTCGCCTCTCCCGAGTCCGTACGGGAGTTGCAGCGATGGGACAAGACTAACTACCAATTGGATACCACGAAATTGGCGAGAAAAAGGGGTAAAATAATAATACAAAATCAAATACAATTTGAAATACTATTTGTTTCAAATAAAAGTACTTGAAAACACTCAAAAACACAGAAAAAGTATTTAAAATAACAAATACACATTTTACTGAACCCAGGTCTGGAACCAAATAACAGCAAGACAGTTGGGTATGGATCAGGATGAGGTGAATGGGAGGACCCTCACCCAGGTTTTCCAGGAAGTTCTCCAGGGCGTAGAAGGCCTTGGTGACGTGTCCGATCTTGGCCTGGTTCAGACCCGACATGTAGCCCAGCAGAAGTGGCATCAGCTCGGCACAGTATTTACTGACCTCGGGCTGCAGGTGCTCTGAGAACTGGCCCAGGGCAAAGAGGCCGGCGCTGCGGACTACCTGATTATTGTCTGACAGACTCTGGCACACCGTCTGCAGCATGGAGGACAGCAACCTGACACAGACAGACGGACAGTGGGATTAGCAGGAAAAAAGACAATTCCATTTGAATGAGAGAAAATAAGACAAAAACATTCCTCTGGATTATTACAGCTACAAAACACACTAAAGGACTGGAGATTGACAAATGTAACAAATTAAATCAAATGGTTTTTGGACAGGGAGCCACTGAATAAGAGACATCAGAATGCAGCATTGACTCACTTGGTCCGTATGTGGTCGGCACAGCCCTCAGCCAGCACTGCCATACACATCAAGCCTGCCTTCCTCTCATAGGGGTTCTCACTGGCCAGGCACACCTGGATCAGGGGCATCTGATGGGCACGCCATGGGTCAGACATACTTACTAGAACCATTTGTACTTCTATGCATGGAAATTTGTGAACAACTCAGTATGCCTGCGAGTTATAAACACTGCAGCTACTACTTCTACTACTCCTAATACAATTATGGCTACATACCGCTGCATCACAGAGAGAACATCATGAAGTGACTGATTGAAAGGCAAATTATAGCATTCATATTTGAAGCAAGTGAGTGTGTTTACTAACCAGCTGCTGGAATAGTTTCTCAGGGGGCATGTGAAGAGCCATGGTGTCAATAACCTGCAGACAAACAGATTCTATTTTAGGCACAAAAAAACATCACAAAAATACACCCCTTCTGTTCTGTGCATGTGGTTATTTCTCAAGGGAAGTTAACCTGAGCAGCAAAGTGTTTAGGACTCTCGTTGTCGGTGTCGCCCTCGTCGCCGTTCTCCTCGTCCTCTGGGTCCTCCTCCCCAGGTGGGGGCGCTGCACTCAGCACAGGGAACACTGTCTGCAGGATGGGATTTAGCAGCTTCTGCTTTAGCACCGTCTGCAGGGGGCAGAGAGAGAGAGAGTACAGCATACATCACTGACAAGCGCCACATATTTTAACTGACTAAAGGATAAAAGGGCACAGTACTCGGGGTGCATCTCAAAAGTCTAAAATGGCTTTCTCTCCTTTGTCTTAATTGACCTGAAAACAAGGCTAGGCAATGGCAAAATGGGGGACGCCTAAGAATTTGTGCTCACCTGTCCATATATTTAATGTTCGTGCAGATGTAGGGCGGCAGGTAGCCTTGCAGTTAAGAGCGTTGGGCCAGTAACCGAAAGGTTCGCTGGTTCGTATCCGCGAGCAAACTAGGTGAAAAATCGGTTGATGTGCCCTTGAGCAAGGCACTTAACTCTAATTGCTCCTGTAAGTCTCTCTGGATAAGTTACTAAAATATGAATGTAAAATGTAGGAGAGGAATCTACTTTAAACTATTGAATGATACCTCAGTGTAAGGGCAAAAAGGCTTGAATGTAGGCCATGGCATCCATTTATAACTGGGTGACTTTACCTTGCTCTTGAGTCGGATGAGAAAAGCGATGCAGGAGAGAGCCTTTACACGCAGGGAGTCAGTCAGAGTGGTGTCTGCACTGACCTGAGACGAACATACACACATTTCATTGTCAACAAGACAACCCATCACATTCCCTGCAATGTAAGCAAAAAGTCTTAAATATTATTAGAAGCGCTGTTCTCACCTCCAAGCAGAAATTGACAATTTCAGCAATGTGTGGCACAATGATGGACACCTCACTCTCCATCAGCTCATCAAATACCTCCATGGCCTCACTGGCCTGACCCTGGTCAAGACATAGAAACACTCCAATCAAGGGACAATAGTGTTTGAAGCTCCATTTAATAGTCATCCCTGAAGACTGGTGCAATCATCAGTGCAATACAGCAGTGGTGCTAGAAGGGGCTGACATATTGAATTATCCCCTACCTGGTCTGCCTTGATGAGGTGTTTGAGAGAAATGATCAGTCTTGGGATGAGGGAGCGCATGAGGTTCTGAAAGACAAGACATTTCTTTCAGCACAGCAATGAAGGATAATGGTAGACTACATTACTGTTCACTCCAAAAAGGCATAAAATAGATTGATTCTGGCCTCACCATCTCCTCTGTGCCAGTGTAGGCAGTCATAGCAGTGAGGGTGAGGATGCTGTAGTACATGGCTGTGGGGTTGTCCAGGTCTTGCAGCACGGTGCCAAACAGCTGCAGCAGTTGGCGGTAGTGGGGCTTGAAGGGCTCTGGGTTGGACTCCACCACTTTGCTGAGCAAGAGTAGACCCACCTGAGAGAGACAGGAGTATTTAGTGATTGGCTGAGGGTACCTAAGATCCACATACTTAGAATGTATTCAAAATATTTTGATCTATGTGTATTCTGGCCAATCAGTGAGCAACCATCAAGAGCTCAAATCAAAGCCACATACTGCAAAACCTCTCTCTGTTCATGTACAACAAACACATCACTGTGTTTTAGTTATATCTATAAAAGCTGATACCTGTCTGTCCGTTGGGTTGTTGCTCTTGGTGGACTGGTTGAGGAGTGTGAATAGAGCAGGCCAGCGGTCTGGCGTCTCGTGTTTGACCATCACTGCACTGAGCTGCGAGAGGGAGTGGCGCACTGTGTGTCTGGAAACAGAGGAGGGTTATTGTCAAGTTCAGATTTAACAAGTTTAATTGGTGTGTTGGATGGGTTAGTGGTTATGGTCAGATAGGTTGTAGCTATAAAACTATTATAACCCATTGATATTCTAGTAGGCTATGCCTAGTTTTCCACCTCAAAAGCTACGTGACTGTGTTTTTATGTAAAGGATAAAAGATGCTTACTCTGTCTCCTGCTGAAAAGCTTGTAGTACCACTGCTTTCAGACTAAGAAGCAAGAAAAAAAATAAAAAATAAAAATACAATGGAAAATTATAACAACTAACACTCAGTGGGAATTCATTCAACAGTCCAATACAGAAGACTGGGATATGGCTGATTGTGGGGGAATTAGACAACAAAGGGCAGCCAACCTCTCTCTGTGATCAGGGCTAATCTTCTTCCAATGCTTCTTTACTCTCATCCGCAACATCACTGCAGCTGACTGGCGGATCTGAAGGGAGAGAGGAAAAACAATGAATGCACTGATGAGAGCCGGCGATAAGCCGCACAAATAGAACACATAGAACCAAGTAGGGCAAACCCCTGGGTTACACATATACCTTCAGAAAGTATTAACTAGATAGAACTGCCAAAGGGGGCGGGGTTGCAATCTACTGTAGAGATAGCCTGCACCCATAATCACTGTCAAACGCTCCCTAAAACACTTCAGCGAGCAGGCCTTTCTAATTGACCTGGCCCGGGTATCCTGGATGGTGGTCCTCTGTAGCTCAATTGGTAGAGTATGGCGCTTGTAACGCCAGGGTAGTGGGTTCGATCCCCGGGACCACCCATACGTAAAAATGTATGCACACATGACTAAGTCGCTTTGGATAAAAGTGTCTGCTAAATGGCATATTATTATTATATTGACCTCAATCCGTCAGTAGAGGATGCCTGGATGTTCTTCAAAAGTGCTTTCCCCTCCATCTTAAATAAGCATGCCCCATTCAAAAAATGCAGAACTAAGAACAGATATAGCCCCTGGTACACCCCAGACTTGACTGCCCTTGACCAGCACAAAAACATCCTGTGGCATACTGCATTAGCATCGAACAGCCCCCGCGATATGCAACTTTTCAGGGAAGTCAGGAACCAATATACACAATCAGTTAGGAAAGCAAAGGCTAGCTTTTTCAAACAGAAATTTGCATCCTGTAGCACTAACTCCAAATAGTTTTGGGACACTGTAAAGTCCATGGAGAATAAGAGCACCTCCTCCAAGCTACCCACTGCACTGAGGCTAGGAAACACTGTCACCACCGATAAATGTACGATAATCGAGAATTTCAATAAGCATTTTGCTACGACTGGCCATGCTTTCCACCTGGCTACCCCTACCCTGGCCACCAGCTCTGCACCCTCCGCTGCAACTTGCCCATGCCCCCCCCCGCCCCCCCCACTTCTCCTTCACCCAAATTCAGATAGCCGATGTCCTGAAAGAGCTGCTAAATC
Organism: Coregonus clupeaformis; assembly: GCF_020615455.1. Lineage (NCBI taxonomy): Eukaryota > Metazoa > Chordata > Actinopteri > Salmoniformes > Salmonidae > Coregonus > Coregonus clupeaformis. The sequence continues at coordinate 39,099,792 of NC_059198.1, read as the reverse complement.
TGGACCCCTACAAATCAGCAGGGCTAGACAATATGGACACTTCCTAAAATTAGCCGCCGAAATTGTCGCAACCACTATTACTAGCCTGTTCAACCTCTCTTTCGTATTGTCTGAGATCCCCAGAGATTGGAAAGCTGCCGCGGTCATCCCCCTCTTCAAAGGGGGTGACACTCTAGATCCAAACTGTTACAGACCTATATCCATCCTGCCCTGCCTTTCAAAAGTATTTGAAAGCCTTCAAAAAGAAAGGAGGACCAAGGCACTCTTCATATAATTAATTAAAATGCCTTTATTTGTATGGCATGTTCAATAGAAACAAGTTTTTTTTTTTTTATCTGACGCATTTCGGCTGCATGACCTTCGTCAGGGAGTACAAAGAAATAATACAATGTCCTCTATTTGAAAGCCTAGTTAACAAACAGTTCACCGAACATTTTGAATCCCACCGTACCTTCTCCGCTATGCAATCTGGTTTCCGAGCTGGTCATGGGTGCACCTCAGCCACGCTCAAGGTCCTAAATGATATAATAACCGCGATCGATAAAAGACAGTACTGTGCAGCAGTCTTCATCGACCTGGCAAAGGCTTTTGACTCTGTCAATCACCGCATTCTTATTGGCAGACTAAATAGCCTTGGTTTCTCAAATGACTGCCTCGCTTGGTTCACCAACTACTTCTCAGATAGAGTTCAATGTGTCAAATCGGAGGGCCTGTTGTCTGGACCTCTGGCAGTCTCTATGGGGGTGCCACAGGGTTCAATTCTCGGGCCGACTCTATTCTCTGTATATATCAATGATGTCGCTCTTGCTGCTGGTGACTCGCAGATCCACCTCTACGCAGACGACACCATTTTGTATACATCTGGCCCTTCATTGGACACTGTGTTAACAAACCTCCAAACGAGCTTCAATGCCATACAACACTCCTTCCGTAGCCTCCAACTGCTCTTAAACGCTAGTAAAACTAAATGCATGCTCTTCAATCTAACGCTGCTTGCACCCGCCCGCCCGACTAGAATCACTACTCTCGGCGGGTCTGACTTAGAATATGTAGACAACTACAAATACCTAGGTGTCTGGTTAGACCGTAAACTCTCCTTCCAGACTCACATTAAGCATCTCCAATCTAAATCTACAAATCGGCTTCCTATTTCGTAACAAAGCCTCCTTCACTCATGCTGCTAAAAATGCCCTTGTAAAACGGACTATCCTACCGATCCTTGACTTTGGCGATGTCATTTACAACATAGCCTCCAACACTCTACTCAGCAAATTGGATGTAGTCTATCACAGTGCCATCCGTTTTGTCACCAAAGCACCATATACTACCCACCATTGTGACCTGTACGCTCTCGTTGACTGGCCCTCACTACATATTCGTCGCCAAACCCACTGGCTCCAGGTCATCTATAAATCACTTCTAGGCAAATCCCCGCCTTATCTTAGCTCATTGGTCACCATAGCAACACCCACCCGTAGTATGCGCTCCAGCAGGTATATCTCACTGGTCATCCCCAAAGCCAACATCTCCTTTGGCCGCCATTCCTTCCAGTTCTCTGCTGCAAATAACTGGAACGAACTGCAAAAATCTCTGAAGCTGGAGACACTTATCTCCCTCACTAACTTTAAGCATCAGTTGTCAGAGCAGCTTACCGATCACTGCACCTGTACACAGCCCATCTGTAATTAGCCCACCCAACTACCTCATCCCCATATTGTTATTTACATTGTTATTTATTTTGCTAATTTGCACCCCAGTATCTCTATTTGCACATCATCTTCTGCACATCTATCACTCCAGTGTTAATACTAAATTGTAATTATTTTGCACTATTATTGCCTTACCTCCATAACTTACTACATTTGCACACACTGTATATAGATTTTCTATTTTGTTATTGACTGTACATTTTGTTTTTGTTTATTCCATATGTAACTCTGTGTTGTTGTTGTTTTTATCGCACAGCTTTGCTTTATCTTGGCCAGGTCGCAGTTGTAAATGAGAACTTGTTCTCAACTGGCTTACCTGGTTAAATAAAAAAATTATAACACCCCTTGACTTTTTCCACATTTCGTTGTGTTACAGCCTGAATTTAAAATTGATAAAATGTAGATGTTTTTGTCACTGGCCCCATAATATCAAAGTGGAATAAGTTTTATTTTAAAATGTCTACAAATGTATTAAAAAAGAAAATAAGTATTCAACCCCTTTGTTATGGCAAGTCACATAATAAGTTGCGTGGACTCACCGTGTGCAATAATAGTGTTTAACCAGATTTTTGAAATGACTACCTCATCTCTGTAACCCACACACGCAATTTCACACCGATTCAAACACAAAGACCAGGGAGGTTTTCCAATACCTCACAAAGAAAGGCACCTACTGGTAAATGGGTAAAAAAAAAAAAAGCTGACATTGAATACCCCTTTGAGCATGGTGAAGTTATTAATTACAATTTGGATGGTGTATCAATACAGCCAGTCACTACAAAAATACAGGTGTAATTCCTAGCTCAGTTGCCTGAGAGGAAGGACACTGCTCAGGGATTTCACAATGAGGCAAATGGTGACTTTAAAACAGTTACAGAGTTTAATGACTGTGATAGCAGAAAACTTAGGATGGGTCAACAACATTTCATTTACATTGTAGTTACTAACCTAATTGACAGAGTGAAAAGGAAGCCTCTACAGAATAAAATATGCATCCTGTTTACAACAAGGCACTAAAGTAATATTGCAAAAATAAATTGGCAAAGCTATTTACTTTTTGTCCTGAATACAAAGTAAAAATAAAAAATAATATGCCATTTAGCTGACGCTTTTATCCAAAGCGACTTACAGTCATGCGTGCATACATTTTTGTATCTGGGTGGTCCAGGGGATCGAACCCACTACCTTGGCGTTACAAGCGCCGTGCTCTACCAGCTGAGCTACAGAGGACCACCAAAGTGTTATGTTTGGGGCAAATCCAATACAACACTGAACACCACTCTCCATATTTTCAAGCATAGTGGTGGATCTGAAAATGGTTGTCTAGCAATGATCAACAACCAATTTGATAGAGCTTATAGAATTTTGAAAAGAATAATGGGCAAATGTTGCACACTCCAGGTGTGGAAAGCTCTTAGAGACTTAAGCAGAAAGACTCACAGCTGTAATCACTGCCAAAGGTGCTTCTACAAGGTATTGACTAAGGGGTGTGAATACTTATGTAAATTAGATATGTCTGTATTTTATTTACAATAAATTTGCTAAAATTTCTAAAAACATATTTTCACTAGGTTATTGTGTGTAGATGGGTGAGAGAAAAAAATAAATTTGATCCATTTGGAATTCAAGCTTTTGGAATAAGTCAAGGGGTATGAATACTTTCTGTATCTATCACACTGATGATAGGTATTTGTGTAACTAATATGTAGCCTAGTTACATACCTGTGGGTTCTGGGACCCAGTCATAACAGCACACAACGCTGGGATGATAGCTGGGTCTTTAAAAGCCAGCTTCAGCTGGGCGGTGGCCTGTAGGGGAGAAAAACACATGTTGGATATGGTGAATACTGACTGCAATAAAGAAAGCTAGCCAGCCAGGCAGGCAGCTTAAACGTTATCAAACTGTCAAGTTTATGAAGTGACAAAGAGTGTGTATGAAAAGCAGTGATCGTTAGCCACACTGGTTCGTGACGTCACATAATTTGGCTAGCAACAGGTGTCCATTTTCATTAACAGTTAGCTTAGTTAGTTCGTTAGCTACCGGTGCTTGTTATCAAAGTATGTCAGGGTAAATCCCAAATTCATTAAGGAATCATTACCTGCTGAATAATCGCATTGTCAGGCTGCGTGAGTTGTAAGAGAATTTGCTCTAGTTCCCCAGACATCTTGACTCTTCCAAAAATCTCAGTTTCTGAGAGTTTGTTATTATTCAAAATTATGCGCAAACTGTCACGCTAAAAGTTGCCCATTAACAGGGCTAAACCGGGAGAGCGTCGTCTTAATTATCAAGTCTAGACAGTGAACTAACTCGACTCATATGACAAATTATCTCTAGCTAGTTAGCAACTTTGCTAGCTAGCGTATCAAAATCTTTATGGATACTTTTTTCCACCGGTTTAGTAAGCCAAATCGGCGGCGGTTGAGATTCGAGTGTCGCTCCCAGTCTGGTTCGATCCATCAAGTCACCACGCGGGACAGAATCATACACATTATAACCAGGGACAGAACCCTGGGAGTTCCACGTGAACCGCGTTGTTAAAGGGACCACATTGAAATACACATAAACACAGGCTGCACAAATGTACAGCGCCTGCTTTTGGACGGAGGGCAAATCATGATCAGTTATTGTTAGCGAACAAACAGTACAAACTACAATTCTTGCATGACTAATTCTAAACGTTTTCAAGTTCCAAAAACGTTGTTGTTGTAGTTGAAAATGTTTCAATTGACATGCATAGTAGTATGGGGTGACAATCTGCACCTTCTTTAGGAAACAAAAGAGGGAGTACCTCGTCCCACACTGTGACACTAAAGACATCGATTACCTAAAAAACAACTTGCCTGACTGATCTTCCTGTTCCTAGCTGTTGTTTTCAAGGTGGACAATGCGAGGTCACTTACTTTCTTATTAAAGATGAAACATTTTCTGTCATCACAAATTCTCAAGTAAAGGTTTATCTACAATAATCTTTGGTGCCACAGTCTAAACAGAATTATGATGTAGACCTTAATTAAAATGATTTGAAATGGGCTATCTATTTCCTAAGATACATATAATACGTATTTCTCCCTTCATTTATGAGGTAAAACAAAACAATACTTTTTTACAAACAAATAAAGAACTGCCCACGAATATATGCAACGTATGCCATATTCGTATGCCATAACATACACTTGTCCACGCATGTACATTTATCTGTGCATCTACAAAGGATACAAAATGCATTTAGTGTACAAATAGGCCTAGGATTTAGAATAAAATCGCATTTAGGATACTGGCTTAGCGACAGTAACCCCGACTCCCCCAACATCAATTAAAATGTCAATGCAGCCAAGGAGGTGGACCACAAACAAGCATTTGAATGGTAATGCTTGGGCCAGTTTGTGAAAGCATTGCTACCGGGGTTGACCATACACCCGCATTTACATGTCCAGCCATTGTGCACGAATTGTGTTTGAGGAGGGGAAAGGCTCAAGTAGAAAGAGATCAGTGATCACCTCCCTTGTATTTGAGGTGTCCTAACAGCATGATCAACAACATGCTGTGAGAGACATGTAGATGTGGTTAGAATTTGCACGTTTAAACCAAACAACAAAGACACATTACAAGACCTATAGATTCAATAATGGAGTGATAATCACATCTAACCAAGATGAGTTGTCCCCTGACCCTGATCTATGTCTGGACAAAAACATTGTGAGTGTAAAGTAAAAGCATAGTCTTTAGGCTACATACTAAATTATTGTCCATTGCAATTTTGGAATTTAATTCCAAGAGCAAATTCAATACATTTCTGGAGGTTAAATTAATACATCTATTTCTACCATTCACAGCGATCTAGGCCACCATTGCTAAACACATTTTTGTAGGTAAAAGGAATCCATCTATTTCTACCACTCACAGCCACCACTATTGCTAAAAATGTTTTGTCTCTCTCCACAATTCAAGCATAATGCAATCCTTGGTTAGATAACTGTTAACTTGGTTGAATAACTGTTAAGGTCAGCACTACCCTGAGGGTACCTGAACCACAATGTGACAGATCTGAAGATAAACTTTATGGCACAGATGTGAGGGAATTAACATTATGGTCCAAGGAGAGATAAACATGTTTGATAAATTAATAAATGAGGCCTACATAGAAGTGATAGGCTATGACACTATGATTGATAGATATGTCAATTATAGTGATTACCCACTGGTCACAGACGTCAATTCAACATCTATTCCATGTTGGTTAAACATAATCTAATTGAAATGAAGTGAAAACAATGTTGATTCAACCAGTGTGTGCCCAGTGGGTACAATTCAAGAGTTGACAATAAAAAGGTCCTAAATGTTTTTAAAAATGAGATATGAGATAAGCTATCCAGAACCGAATCCCGCCCTTAGCAGCACTTAACCCAATTCTTTATCGTATAACCTCAGACTAACAGACAGAGCACAACACTGTACTCATTAAACTTCATTACCACATTTAATCAAATGTAGTCTTCTCAAGGTGAAGAAAGGATCAAACTTATCAATCAAAATGGGAACACACAGTGGCACTGGCAACAATATTGTAAATAACTGTGGCTATTAAGTGTGCACTCTGCAATTAGCTAGTTCAATCTTTAAAAATCTAAATGGTGACGATTTTATGAATATCCGATATATATCCGATAAAGATTAATAAATTGCACCAAAATAAATAAACCATTCATTAAATTGTTTCTGCCAAATACTTTTTTTTAGCATCTTTCTGTAAAAACTATTTTGCTTGTACAAATTACTATTTAGTTAAAAATTTGGGTATACTGAAAATACAGTAAAACTTTTGGGAGTGATTTCTACTGAATGGACCGTTCCAAGGGGCGCGGCCTCACTGCCAAGATAACTGACTGGAGGACTGATTGGCTTCGACCTTGACCCACACCCATTCCCATTCCCATATAAACAGCACCCCAGATTTGATACTTTTGTCAATTCTCTATAAAAGCTGTCACTGCTACAACTTAGTTGTTTTCGCTGAGTAGGTAAAGTAAATTTGCTAGCTAGCTACACCAAGTAGCGTTCAAACTTCTGGAAGGGTGGCTTCCGCGTTCTCGATCTTTGGGCTGCTGCGTGACAACTTGTTTGGACATTTATTGTTCACAAAGAAGAGGCCTAACTTTACAGTGGAAGATATGGCAGACTGGAAGGTACCAGTGAGCTACAACCCATCCTACCACGCTTTTGCCTATGGTCTCATGTACCAAGCAGGGGCTGAGCAAAATCATCCCAACTTCTCCAGCTGGGCAGAGGCCACATACAACTCTGGGGTCAGCGGCAGCTACTACTCACAAGCGCAGCATCATCAATCACCACCCTGGAGTCCTGAACAAAACAATGCTGGCACGAGCAATGGCCACTACCCGGGTTCTATGGTATATCTTGGTGACCCTCACAGCCATACCCAGAGTGGCCGCCTTTTCATTTCCCACAACCGGGCTCAGCATGATCCGCGGACGAAGGAGACCGAGCGGCCAAGTAGCGACACTCAGAGCGACTCGGAGACTCATACCTCACCAGGTAAATAGCTAGCCAAGTTACAAGTATGTAGCTAACATTAGCTAGTTCTTGTTTTGTGCTAGGTAATTGCCGAGTAAGTCTCTCCGTGTAACTGCGTTCTACCGTGCTCTAGGTAGTTAGTTTGTCTATGAAACGGGCTGTATCGCCGACATAGTGGTAGTTATTGCACTGTATTTGTTGGGTCTCTGGCTAAAGCTACGATCTCCCTCTCAAACGAGGCCCATGTGTTTGTATCCAACGCCATCTTGCTGGTTACATGTTCTTTGTTATGAACCGCCAAAAGTTCCCACTGGCGCGAGGGTGTACTTTTGGTCAGATTGCTTGGGCAATGGCGCAACCATGTGGCTTGCTCGTGAATAACTTAAAATTAAACCAAGCCAAAAGCAGACTTCACATGCCAGCAAGTGTATATACTTTTCTCCTTTCCTCACTCAGATTCGTTGAGTTCAGGGAACGGCAGAGAGGAGTACAATCCTCAAGCCAACCCAGCCACCTGGGTGAGAAAGGAGTTGGATGAGGAGACAGACAGTGGAAGCCCAAATAGCAGTGAGCATGTCTCCAGTTCTCATCCAGAGGAGCTTACAAGTCTACAAGTTATGGGGAGTGAGGACTGCACCCTGCAGTCATTGCCCCCATCTCCTCCAGAGAAAGCGGACAAGAATACCCCCAAACAAAAAGCTCGGACTGCTTTCTCAACAGGCCAAATGGATGCCCTTACCCATAGGTTTAACATGCAGAAGTACCTCACCCCTGCTGAGATGAAGACCCTGGCTGGACTGACTGGGCTAACTTACAAACAGGTGAGTTGATAAGGCTACTTGCTGTGTTATGAACAACTCGTGCTTCACAAATGTATCGAATCATACAGTTGGCTGGTATTTGCTTCTTATGATGTTGACTAATGTTTTTTCCTCTTTCAGGTAAAAACGTGGTTCCAGAATCGCAGGATGAAACTGAAGAGGCACCAGAAAGACGACAGCTGGGTATTACCTGGCTACCCCAACCCTGGATACCCCAACATGCCACAGCGCCCTCAGGTAAGTACAATTATAATGCTCTGTAACCTAATGTAGCAGGCGTTTAAAGATGCCTGAGCAGTGTCCCCACATGTTTTTCGGGGGAAACAGATGTTGGGTTGAAAATACTGTATCCCTTAACTGGAAACATCCACTTTCTGCGGACACTGTGGAGTGTATGCGCTCTAACCCTGTCCAATAGACATTTTCCATACCCAGTTAAGGCACTTGGCCTATTTTTTTTGCAATACTACATTTATAGTACACATTGCTCAACCAGTTGTCTAGCTTGTGCATCCTGTTGGTCAGTAACAGGGCGGCAATAGGCTTGGACATAGAGTGACTCGTCCACAATGGAGACCTGTCCCTAGTCTGGACAATGTCTTAAAGGCAGGACGATACATCACCACACAGCTGTGCTTTTGCTTCATGCTGACCTTCTGTGATATTAACCACCTATTTTTTTTATTTTTTTTATAGTTTCAGGGTGAACCTCAAGCACAGATCCAGGACCACACCAATGCTCAACAGTTTCGAGAAGCCATGTTAAGGAAGAGCCCTCAACAGAACCTGCCTTACTATGCTGGTGGGTACCCTCGGCCATCCTCTTCTCCCCCCCAGCCCCCTGCAAGGCCCCCGGGCAACTGGCCCCTGCCCCCAGCTGTGACTCACTATGAGTACCCCAATGGCTACAGCACCGCGAGGGGCTACAGCACGGGCAGTGTAAACCACAACACTAGCATCAACAGTGATGACGGGAACGCCATCAGCCCCATGCGCATGACCATGATGCATAACTCTAGCCAGTAACCAACAGGGGTATCATGTTAGCGGTCTTGGCGGTAAATTGACTGTTTTGTCAACTTGTGAAATTTATTTTTGTTTTGAAAGATTATTACAATTATTGTTGATATTCACACAGGCAATTCTCTATTTTGTGACTAGGTGTTGGCTAATCTTATCAATCCATTTTAACCATTCGCTGGTCCCGTTTGAAAACTGTTGCCCTTGTTCATATTCTTTAAAAAAAAAAAAATTTTAGGCTGACATTTTATACCTTCCAAAGTTCTTATCCGAGTATTTAAAATTGATGTGTTTGCTCCGTCTGCTTTTTGACACTCCAAACTCCGACAAAGCTTTGCTGTGTCTATGCTGGAAGTGGCACGCTTTTATTCATTCACTAGGCTATTTGATGAACTGATCTGTGCAAGGCACTGCTAGACATGTTCCTGTACTGAATGTTTGTCGGTCCATGCTGCACCAGATTTGTATCATATTGGGTGCTCTTAACATTACTGCCGTGTTTTTATGACCTCTATTTGTTGTACAGTGTTTGGTGATTCTTCTTGGCTAATTTCAAGTACCCCCCCCCCAATGTTTTTCCTACTTTGCGCCCACAGAACACTGACCATGTGTTCAAGTTCTGCCTAGTTTTTTATTTTTTTATTTGTATAATTCACCCTATTGGTGCATAGTCTACCTGTAATAAAACAATGTGGGATTTACTTGTCTTGGATGATATACTCCTGACAGTTTGGGCAAATTGTTGATTTGTAGATTTAACTTCATTACACAGGTTTTTTTCTCTCCTTTTGAAGGCATAATTGTTTGACAAACCCAGCAACCTACCTGGTGTAAATATGTACATAATTCCACACTGAATGCTTTGACCAGGGTTTTTGGTAATAAATGTAATCTGTTACTGATATGTTGTCAGACTCTTGCATGGGGGAAGAAGGACTTGTAAACCATGTCTTAACAGGGCAAACGCTCATTCAAAATACTTAGTTTATGTAGTTGGACCTCTACAAAACAATTGTATGATTATTAGTTAAGGGGAGTGGTGTAGGTTAAAAGGTGAGCAAAGTAACTTCAGATGTAGGATTTCTGCATCATTTGTTTAGCTTGTGTTTATCCCCAAGCTATCCATGTAAAATGAGCGCCACGGGCAGTTAAGTAACCTTGCTCAAACCGGAATCACTCGTAGGTGCCTGCTGTTTCTGTAGCGTGAGGCAGCTTGACGTACAAGTGCACTCCATGGCCAGGATGCTAGTCTCAGGTTGGTGGCACCTTAATTGGGGAGAACGTGCTCGTTAATGAGTGGAGCGGATTGAGTGGCATGGTATCAAATGCATCAAACGTGGTTTCCAAATGTTGGCCATTATGAGCTGTTCTCCCTCAGCAGCCTCCTGTGAATGAAATAATTCTGAGTAGAACTTAATACAGCTGTGTAACTCTTGAGCTAGCTCATCAGCATAAGTATGTTGTAATAAAGATGTCTTTATTGAAAATATTGTATATTTACACCGAAACTGCACGCCTGCGTCACATTGGCGCGCACACACACACACATTCACGCATTATTGCACAATACAACTTCACACACTCACAGGACACATTCATCCCTTTAAAGAGCCCCTTTTAGATAGTGACATTAAATCCATCAATCCCTTATTCAACCTCCTGGCAGTCTCTTTCATCCATATTTCTAGAAGACCCCTGGGTCCGCCTCTTTTTCCCCACAGGAGGCATGTACACGGACCCGTTCCAATTTGAAAATCCTCACTTCCTTGAGGCAACCACTGACCTGTATGTGATTGGCTAGGCAAATACATTATTCCACCAATCAAATCGACTAAATGAAAGGACACACTAAGACATTCAAACTGGGCCGTTATGTAAACGGCTGCACATTCCCTTAGTCCATCTTGAGGCTGCGGTAGATGTAGCGAATGAAGACCAGTGAGGCCCAGAAGGAGACAGTCCCCAGCATGAGTGAAAAGACCAGCGCTGTGAGGAGAGAGTAACCAAAGAACTCTGCGCTCTGCACCAGGCCGCTCATACTCGAACGATTACGGTAGTAAAACACAGAGTAGACGAAGATGAAGAGGCCTGTGGAACCTGTGCTCAGCACGCTGCGCCACCACCAGCGGTAGTCCTCGCCCGACAGCAGGAAGTAGGTGAGCGCCACCGAGATGCAGGCACCCACCGAGAGGAGGATGGCGAACACGCAGAGGAGGATGCCGTACAGGGTGTAATGCTCGCGGCCCCACACGGTGGCAAAGATGTAGTACAGCTCCACTGAGATGGCACTGAAGGAGGGAGAGAGGTTAGGGCAATGAGTAGGCTAGACACAATATACACACACTTTATGTATGAAAAAGTATGAAAAGTGTAAATGTCTGGGTGTTGGTCAACGTTCTGTGACAGATTACTTTGAGCTAGCTGCTTAAATTTGCCCTGACATGGAGGGAGAGAAATTAGAATCATAAAATAAGACAGGAGTAGGACATACACACTAACGTTATAGATGCACTCTGTTTCTGGTTTTTGTTCTGTGACAAATGACTGAGCTACTAAAAGGCACGACCACAAATAAAATGTGATCGATTGGTTTTATACACAATGTCATTGCCACAGAAGGGCGATTATAGACTCTAGAGCAACAGCTGTTTAACTGAGATGGGAAAAGCACTGACTCATGACTCAGCAACGGGACTCCATTACCAAACACAGAGAGAAGCTCTCTGTTATATTGATATTGTTACACACTCAAACACACCTGAAAGGCAGGAAGCCCCCAATGGCCATGTGCACAGCCGTGTGCTTGTACCAGGGCTGTGTGGGGATCTGGCGGGCGATGTTGCGTGTGCGACAGGGGGCCTGGAAGTTGCCTGCCCGGTTCTTGCCCACAATGCCCCCGATGACGGTGAGGGGGAAGCCCACCAGGACCCAGGCCCCCAGCAGCAGCAGCACTGTGGAGGCAGGCAGGGCCTGGGTGGAGCCGCTCCACCAGTGGACTGAGTTCACCACACTCCAAGTCAGGAACAGGGGAGCTGTGTGATCGAGGGAGGATGGTTGGAGGGAGGGAGGGAGGGAGGAGGGATAGGTGGGAGGGAGGGAATCAAGGAAGTAGGAAGAAAGGGTGGGTAGCAGGGAGAGATGGGTGGAGAGAGGGAAGGAAGGGAGAAAGAGAGGTGAAAGTCAGGTTCAAGCAGAGACGGAGAGAAGAGACAGAAGCTTTATGGTAATTGAAACTCAACAGTTCGAGACACATCCTGCAGAAAAATGAATACACAGACTGTGTACATTTTAGATGTTCACAGAGTTTTATTGTAATTGAAACTCAACCAGACTTAACAAAAACAAATGACATTGACAATATATATGGAATATTTACAATATGTATCACATGAAAGACCAAATCTGTCCACTCACCTGAGAAGAGTGAGGAGGTGAGGATGATATTCCAGACCCAGCGCTGGCCATGTATCTGTGTGTAGAAGCTACAGGAACAGTATCCTGACACGCAGCTCGTCAACGCGTACAGCATGATGGCAGCCGAGTTGATGGCACCATGGCGATGCACATTAAACATTCCCAGCAGCGCCATGACGATGATCCCTACAGAAACCAGAGACACAGAGGTCAAATGGGAGAGCTTGGGGGAAGGAGCCTGTAGTGATAACCACATTTCTCAATTTCTCCACACTACTTTGTCACAGGCATGGTACATGTACATTCACACCCAAGTTATGTGTGTGTGCACGCTGATCAGATTTCTAGTTCTTGTCACACAGACATTCAATCCTCCTCCAATGGGGAGTAACAATGGGAAAGGAATGCGATGCATTTAATGAACGCTAGAACTAGGTGTCAAATGTCACACAACCATTCACAAATGGTCAAATTCAACCCTAATCTGCTCGTAGATTTTCCTGGATTGCGATTCTGTATTTTGAGCGGCAGTAATTGTAAGATTTAATTAATGTGTTCTGAGTGTTAAACCAGTATGTTGATGGTTACCTGTGGCCAGGGTTAGAAACTGAGCCCCCACTCCCAACACGGCACACAGCAGGCTTTTATAAGGGGGGAACCTAAAGACATCTGTGTGGATTATCTTCCAGCCATTATCCCCTTGGTCCAGATCATCACAGCCGCCCTCCTCCTCAACATTGTACCTACAGGAACAACCAGAAGAGAGAAAGATTTTGAGATATGGGAATGTCATTCCACACAATTTAGCTACCATTTCCACAAATAATCCAAATAAAACATGATATATAGCCACAAATAGACCTACTCTAATTATACCCAAACTCTTGCATGCCAATTTCAATGTGAGCTCTCCCGTAAAGCAGAACATCATTACAATGTCTAAACCTCCTCACTCCGTCCCCTCATTGGTCACCTGGCGAAGTCATTCTTGAGGACCCTCATGAGGATGATGATGACGAAGCCCAGCAGCAGTACTACCAGCACCAGGGAGTTGATGATAGACAGCCAGTGGATCTCCAGGGTCTTGGGGAAGAACGAGTAGTCCCTCAGCCTCTCAGCCCGCCGGGCATGGGTCAGAGGACTCTCGAACCAGTGCACACTGTAGGTGAAGGACAGTGCCAGCCCGCCGCCCGTCCCCACCGCCCCATGCCCGGCGCCACCGCCACCCTCCTCCAGGGGCACTGGCTTGGAGTCCTTCACCGAGACGTTGGCAAAGATCACAGAGTTGCCGTTGTACTCGATGTTGAAGTCCAGGTGTGTCCACAGCCCCACCTATACACACACATATCCATACATACATACATACATACATACATACATACACACACACACACACAGAGAGACACGCACAGTCAATGCAGGTAGACATGTATTTGGGTTTTGCCATGAGGGAGAGAGAACTGAAGGAAGTCAGACTAACCCACCTTATGACTATGAGGCAGGAAGCCACTCTCCTCCATGTACCCCACAAAGCCCCAGATGGGAATGTCATCCAGGACAAACTCAAAGTAATACAGCTCCTCTATGGCCTCTCGGAGTTGGTCCACCTACAAGAAAGGAGCAATAAAGGAAAAACATCACCAACTAGGAATTAGTTACACCTTTCCATGATGCAATGTAATCAAATCAAATGTTATTTGTCACATGCGCCGAATACAACAGGTGTAGACCTTACAGTGAAATGCGTACTTACAAGCCCTTAACCAACAATGCAGTTTAAAGAAAAATAAGTGTACTGTGAAGTTGTGCGTATTTTGTCAGAATGCAAATACCTCTTTCTCTGTGAGGGTTAGCTGGCAGAGTGACTTCTTCTCTGTATTCTCTCTGAATTTGATTTCATACAGGGACTCTGCCATCCGATCCCCATCAAGCACTTCTCCTAGACTAAGGGACTTGTGGTGCACCTGGGGAAAAAAGGTTCTCAGACATGTTATGCCAAGTCTTAATAGAGTTATTATACACACTACTAATATGCATCTGAAGAGCCCTACAAGGATAAATCATTAGTCATATATTTGCATATTCACCAGTGGAGTCTGCCGAGGGGAGAACGGCTCATAATGGCTGGAACAGGACAAATGGAATGGCATCAAACACATGGAAAATATGTTTGATGTACTTGATACCATTCAACCTATTCCGCTCCAGCCATTGCCACGAGCCCATTCTCCCCAATTAAGGTCCCACCAACCTCCTGTGATATTCACATGTATTCACTGACCTCTTTAGGCCTGCAAACAGGCAACGTGTAGTAATGATACGTTTCCTGAGGGTTATGGTAAGGACCAACTTTGTTGACGTACAAGGTTACAGGATCCCCTTGCTTGTAGCTCACTTTAGCCCATGTTATCTGTGGCACGAGACACAGGACCAAGATGCAATAACCTATCATCTGGCAGACTCCTTGTTGGGTAGGATGTTCAAATTCAGCCATCATGGGCCCTGTTGAAAATGAATAGATTCCAAAAATTGGACAGGTCAAGTGTCAAAAAGCCTATAAGCATATTCAGTGATAGCAAACCATTGCATCATATGTTAATATAACACTACTTTACTATATCAACAACAGCCATCACCTACATAGCGCCTGTCCCTGGCTACCTGTGAAACAACAGCACATCGATTGCAGGAGTAAACTCTGCAAAGAGTCTACTGGCTACGTTATTATAGTTGAATAAACATGCACAATTACTTGCTTTCATCTAAAGCCCTCTAGCTACATCGAGCAACTAGCTATCGTACCGTGCATCTCGTTAGCTCTAAAACAGATCGTACCAAACCTGTCTGCCCGCTGGATTCCTCAGATTCCAGGCCCAATAATACTCGCCTCCTCAGCGATGTCCTGCTGGGATTGAATCTAAATATTGATAAACATTTTTAATATTCCAGTTAGTTTCAATTTTGGTACTTCGATTATATAGAAATCCAGATATGTATAATAATTGTAAAGACACATGAATCGGGATGAAGAAGGGGACTGACTCCACGTCACCTTAAAACATAAAAATAGCTAACGATGGCTGACTTTTCCGGAGTGGGCGGTGTGAAGAAGCAAAAACACACCTCCACGGTACCTATCTTCAAATTATTATTCATCAACCTCTTATATTTTACTATCTAAATAAAATATTATCCACATAATTATTTCGTTTTTGCATAGTAATTGTTGTGGTGTGTCCTCTGTTTACTGTTTAAATTAATAATGATATTTCTCTCGACCGGATTTCCCTTAATCTCACTAACCAATCAAATATGTTTATTTACTTCCTGTCAAAGACAGGCCTTTTAATCGGTTACGGGTCAATCGATGAACAATACTCGGAGAGTCCTGGATTGTAATGCCTTGATTGGGATTTCGCGCGAAATAGACGCATTTTCTTCGCGGCCGAAACAGTAGATTCCGCGAAAATGACACGAGAACAGTCGGTGAGTTGCATGTAAACAATGTTTTATTCTTATGTTAGTCATGATACGTCCTTATTTTATTCAATTCTATATTGTAGGAAATATTTACATTCTAAAATCGTTAAGGTGCTAAGGTTAGCTAGCTAGATAGCTGTCTAAACGCAAATATACATCGCACGCGATACAGTTTTGGAAACATTTGGAACTTTCATATAAGCTAGAAGTGATTTTTCAAATACAAAATATACATTTACTGTACGCAGTTTAGGAAAGTTGCACACGTCTGTATTTTGAGAAACACATGCGATCCTGCCGGAAATATGGAATGGAATGGTCCAATGGAAATGCGAGCGCATGGTGAGAGGATGTGTCATAGTGTAAAAACAGCCGGGTGCAACTTTGCTAAACTGCTCACAGTAAGTGTACTGTTATATTTAGTGTTTGAAATATTTTTTCTCACTTATACTGTTTCCAAAACAGTATTGCTAGCTTGGATTAATAATGTTTCTAAACGTTAAAACAGAACGCCGGGATTGTAGTTCATTGATAGATCTGTGGTCCATATTTCAATTGAGAACTCAAGGCCTGGGTATAGCCTACACACTGGGGTTCTCGAGAGCTAATGTTCCTGCATGCCTGCTGATCTACATGTGTGCAATACACTAGAAAACCAAAAGTGTGTGGACACCTGCTTGTCAACATCTCATTCCAAAATCGTGGGCATTAATATGGAGTTGATCCCCTCTTTGCTGCTCGAACAGCCTTTCACTCTTCTGGGTAGGCTTTCTACTAGATGTTGGAACATTGCTGCGGGGACTGGATTCCATTCCGCTGCAAGAGCCTTAGTGAGGTCGGGCACTGATGTTGGGCAATTAGGCCTGGCTCGCAGTCGCAATTCATCCCAAAGGTGTTCGATGGGGTTGAGGTCAGGGCTCTGTGCAGGCCAGTCAAGTTCTTCCACACCGATCTCGACAAACCATTTCTGTATGGACGTCGCTTTGTGCAGGGGGATTGTCATGCTTAAACAGGAAAGGGCCTTCCCCAAACTGTTGCCACAAAGTTGGAAGCGCAGAATCGTTTAGAATTTCATTGTATGCTGTAGCGTTAAGATTTCCCTTCACTGGAACTAAGAGGCCTAGCCCTAACCATGAAAAACAGCCCCAGACCATTATTCCTCCTCCACCAAACTTTACAGGTGGCACTATGCATTGGGTCAGGTATCGTTCTCCTAGTATCCGCCAAACCCAGATTCCTCTGTCGGACTGCCAGATGGTGAAGCGTGATTCATCACTCCAGAGAATGCGTTTCCACTGCTCCAGAGTCCAATGGCTACGAGCTTTACACCACTCCAGCCGACGCTTGGCATTGCGCATGGTGATCTTAGGCTTGTGTGCGGCTGCTAGGCCATGGAAACCCATTTCATGAAGCTCACAACAAAGTTATTGTGCTGACGTTGCTTCCAGAGGCAGTTTGGAACTCGGTAGTGAGTGTTGCAACTGAGGACAGACGATTTTTATGCGCTACTCGCTTCAGCACTCGGAGGTCCCGTCCTGTGAGTTTGTGTGGCTTACCACAACAGCACTTACAGTTGACCAGGGCAGCTCTAGCAGGGCAGAAATTTGATGAACTGACTTGTTGGAAAGGTGGCCTCCTATGACGGTGCTACGTTGAAAGTCACTGAGCTCTTCAGTAAGGCCATTCTACTGCCAATGTTTGTCTATGGAGATTGCATGGCTGTGTGCTCGATTTTATACACCTGTCAGCAACAGGTGTCTGAAATAGCCGAATCCACTAATTTGAAAGGGTGTCCACATACTTTTGTATATATAGTGTATGTCAACATGGAGTGAATGAATATACTTTGTATTTTATTCTAACCCATTCTAATATGATATTTTAATGTCTGTTAGTCATATGATTTCTCTTGCATCTTAAGCCACCTCATGGGCACGTTTACCAGACCATCCGCATGCTGGAGCACGGGATCAAAGCTGTCTACGTGTTTGATGGCAAGCCCCCACAGCTGAAGTCAGGAGAGGTAAGGATGGGGGTCACATCAAGATCCTTCACAACTTTATTGCAGCTCCTTGGGATGTTGATATGCATGGATGGATGGGCATTATGTATTTTTTCAAGTGTTGAACAATGTCTTAATCTAACCTCTCTCTCTCTGTGGTTTTAGCTGGAGAAGAGAGGAGGGCAGATGCTGAAAAACTGCTGGCCCAGGTGCAGGAAACAGGTACAGGAAGTCACCAACGGCAAATAAACCTTTACACGATACGGAAATTACACCGACACGTGTGTAATGATGACCAATTTTTATATTCACCACCAGGGGAGCAGGAGAACATTGACAAGTTCAGTAAGCGTCTGGTGTAAGTTACCCGGCAGCACAACGACGAGTGCAAGAAGCTGCTCAACCTGATGGGGGTGCCATACATCAAGGTTTGTCTCAAGTTTTGTTCCTTTCCTTAGCCACCCATAACCTATCAATCTTCTGTGCACATAGTTACACCTCATACCATTCATTCAGTATTGAATGTATCTAAATGATCTTCCATCTCACCAACTAGGCTCCATGTGAGGCAGAGGCGAGCTGCTCTGGTTAAGGTGGGGAAGGTGGTCGCCACGGCAACAGACGATATGGACGGCCTGACATTTGGAACAGGGGTCCTACTGAGGCACCTCACCACCAGCGACGCAAAGTACTACTGCAGTTTCTATACCACCTTACCCATCTTTCATCCTATTTTATATGTGCAACATCCCAGTCATACAGTGTATCTAACAGTATTATAACAATATAAGCTGTGTATATGTTTGATATTTGTTTTTGAGGTTTCTTGTAACATTTCTGTTTCTCTATTTTAGGAAGCTTCCTATTCAGGAGTTCCACTTCACCCGCCTTCTGCAGGACATTAATCTGACCCATGAGCAGGTATCTCCAACTGCAGCGTCTGTCAAGAACTGTCTGAATGTTTAGTCTTTTATTGTCATGTTGTGACTTTGGAACATTACTTTTTGCCAGTAGGTGTGTAGTCTTTTATCTCTGCCACTCACTCTCCCCTCTGTATCACTCTTCCCTCTGTATCACTCTCCCCTCTGTATAGCCTCTGTCTCAGTTTATTGACCTGTGCATACTGCAGGGCTGTGACTATCCTGGTACCATCAAGGGAATTGTGCCCAAGAGAGCCATCGACCTGATCAGACAGCACGGCTCCATCGAGGAGGTTCTGGAGAACATCGACCCTTCTATGAGTTCACCTGTGCTGTGACTGTCAAACTTAATTTAAATACGCCGTTTGTAACCCCAATTCTCAGTTGTTTTAATTTGCTCCTCTTAAGCGCACACATGCACGACAGTCCCACATCATAAACAGTCCCTAGTTTGAGTTCCAAACAGTCACACAGCAGTTGTCCCAGAAGTCAGTGTGAGTGTTTGACTCCTTGGCCCCTTGCAGAAGCACCCTGCCCCAAAGGACTGGCTGTATAAGGAGGCCAGAGGTCTGTTCCTGCAGCCTGACGTGATGGACTACTCCACCGTAGACCTCAAGTGGAGCGAGCCCGACGAGGACGCCCTCATCCAGTTCATGTGTGCAGAGAAACAGTTCGGGTACAGGATAGGATCGACATAATATAGCATCACTATGGTTATATTCCAAGCCTTATGGAGCCTCACTCTGATTTATGTGAGTAAAAAATGGCAGGGGTGAATCCTACTCCTCCCAATGAAGTCAATGCATGACTAAGGGGAAATTTGACTTAATGGTGGAAATACGAGAATATACGCTTCAGTCACACTTCTGTATTCTAAATAAGTCGATTTTATTTACATCATTTGAAGTGGCACTGTACTTTCCAACAATGGCAGTGCTTTTTCACGCTGTTGAAATCCCGCTCCACATCCACATGATGTTACGCCATGGTTGGTATGAGTGATAAAATGTCTCATACTGTGAAGTGTGTTTGTGCTCTGTGTTCACAGTGAGGGCTGCATCAAGAACGGCTGTAAGAAGATGATGAAGAGGCAGCACACAGGGACGACTGGACTCCTTATTCACCATCACCGGCTCTCTGAGAGAGAGAAACCTGTACAAATTCTATGCATTTGAACAGGGTTTGGAAGTAGGTGCCAGGCACACCGGTTTGAGTGTGTCAAGAACTGCAAAGCTGCTGGGTTTTTCATGCTCAACAGTTTGCCATGTGTATCAAGAACGTCCAGCCAACTTGACACAACTGTGGGAAGCATTGGAGTCAACATGCAACTCAATATTAGGAAGTTGTCCTTAATGTTTAGTACACCCAGTGTATACCGTACCTCATCTATGTTTGATTAATGAAAAACATTGTCCACACCATACTGTATCCATATTAAACCATATTAAAATAATCCTCTACTTCCTCCTTTTTATTTAGGAACCTGAGACAAAGGGATCAGCCAACAAGAAATGGAAGACTGGTGCAACCCCAGGCAAATTAAAAAAGGGTAAATGGACTTCAAAGAGGAAGTGAAGCAAGGAAAGAGGAAGTTGAGTGTGTGTGTGTGATAATCAGTCAACTACAATTACAGATACCTACAATTATAGTTACTCTGTATCTAACCAAGTCTGTTCTTCATGTTGAAAAATGTGAAAACCGGGTAGTGGTTAATGTACTCCAATTAAGCAAGTTTTATGAAAATACTTTTGTCTTGAATAAAAGTAATAATGGGTATTGTCTCTATTTGGAAGGTGTTCTTAATGTTTTGTGCACTCAGTGTATTTCCAGGCTGAGGTTGGAATAATACTGTGAAAATTGTGGTATTGCCCTTTTAATGTAAGAGCTTTATGAAAAGACTGCCTGAAATTTCTGTCTCCTTTGGTGGAATGGAGTTTTGGCCTGCCTGGTGACATCACCAGTCGGTAAACTACTTCAAATACCAATAAGAAAGAGAGTTCTAAACCTCTCTGCCAGTAACAGCTAGTTTTCAGTTTTCCCCTCCCAGACAGTCCTAGCAAAATTCTTGCATGAGAAATTGCTCTTGCTAAGAAGCTTTTTTCTTCTTCTTTTTGACCATTTTAATTGAAAACAATCACAGTAAGGTAGTTAATTGTAGTATGTCGCCCCTGGAGCAAAATCAGGTTAAGTGCCTTGCTCAAGGGCACATCGACAGATTTTTCACCTTGTCAGCTCTGGTATTCTAACCAGCAACCGTTCGGTCGGCTTAGGAATAGGAAGTATGTCACTGATGGGACTCTTGAGATGACCCACTTGAATTGTAACACTTTTGTTTGTCAGAGCCCACTATGGGTGTATGATAGCTTCTCCTTTCCTGTGGACAGTTTTCATGATTGTAAGGTAAATGTTTGACTTTTTCATGATCTTATACGCTGCTCAAAAAAATTAAGGGAACACTAAAATAACTTCCTAGATCTGAATGAATGAAATAATCTTATTAAATACTTTTTTTCTTTACATAGTTGAATGTGCTGACAACAAAATCACACAAAAATTATCAATGGAAATCAAATGTATCAACCCATGGAGGTCTGGATTTGGAGTCACCCTCAAAATTAAAGTGGAAAACCACACTACAGGCTGATCCAACTTTGATGTAATGTCCTTAAAACAAGTCAAAATGAGGCTCAGTAGTGTGTGTGTGTGGCCTCCACGTGCCTGTATGACCTCCCTACAACGCCTGGGCATGCTCCTGATGAGGTGGCGGATGGTCTCCTGAGGGATCTCCCAGACCTGGACTAAAGCATCCGCCAACTCCTGGACAGTCTGTGGTGCAACGTGGCGTTGGTGGATGGAGCGAGACATGATGTCCCAGATGTGCTCAATTGGATTCAGGTCTGGGGAACGGGCGGGCCAGTCCATAGCATCAATGCCTTCCTCTTGCAGGAACTGCTGACACACTCCAGCCACATGAGGTCTAGCATTGTCTTGCATTAGGAGGAACCCAGGGCCAACCGCACCAGCATATGGTCTCACAAGGGGGTCTGAGGATCTCATCTCGGTACCTAATGGCAGTCAGGCTACCTCTGGCGAGCACATGGAGGGCTGTGCGGCCCCCCAAAGAAATGCCACCCCACACCATGACTGACCCACCGCCAAACCGGTCATGCTGGAGGATGTTGCAGGCAGCAGAATGTTCTCCACGGCGTCTCCAGACTCTGTCACGTCTGTCACATGTGCTCAGTGTGAACCTGCTTTCATCTGTGAAGAGCACAGGGCGCCAGTGGCGAATTTGCCAATCTTGGTGTTCTCTGGCAAATGCCAAACGTCCTGCACGGTGTTGGGCTGTAAGCACAACCCCCACCTGTGGACGTCGGGCCCTCATACCACCCTCATGAAGTCTGTTTCTGACCGTTTTAGCAGACACATGCACATTTGTGGCCTGCTGGAGGTCATTTTGCAGGGCAGTGCTCCTCCTGCTCCTCCTTGCACAAAGGCGGAGGTAGCAGTCCTGCTGCTGGATTGTTGCCCTCCTACGGCCTCCTCCACGTCTCCTGATGTACTGGCCTGTCTCCTGGTAGCGCCTCCATGCTCTGGACACTACGCTGACAGACACAGCAAACCTTCTTGCCACAGCTCGCATTGATGTGCCATCCTGGATGAGCTGCACTACCTGAGCCACTTGTGTGGGTTGTAGACTCCGTCTCATGCTACCACTAGAGTGAAAGCACCGCCAGCATTCAAAAGTGACCAAAACATCAGCCAGGAAGCATAGGAACTGAGAAGTGGTCTGTGGTCACCACCTGCAAAACCAGTCTTTATTGGGGGGTGTCTTGCTAATTGCCTATAATTTCCACCTGTTGTCTATTCCATTTGCACAACAGCATGTGAGATTTATTGTCAATCAGTGTTGCTTCCTAAGTGGACAGTTTGATTTCACAGAAGTGTGATTGACTTGGAGTTACATTGTGTTGTTTAAGTGTTCCCTTTATTTTTTTGAGCAGTGTATTTTAATTTTAGTGTTCAAATTAAATGAAGGAAATTCATTACAAGTAATGAGATTCAAAATTTTCAAAGTACTGCTGTTAGTTCATGTATTTGCTTCACAACTGAAATACCTATTTGCTATTTGATATGGGCAATGGTGTAAAGTACTTAAGTAAAAATACTTTCAAGTTCTACTTAAAGTAGTTTTTTGGGGGTATCTACTTTACTATTTATATTTTTGACAACTTTTACTTAACTACATTCCTAAAGACAATAATGTACTTTTTACTCCATACATTTTCCCTGACAGGCAAAAGTACTTGTTCCATTTTGAATGCTTAGCAGGACAGGAAAATGTTCCATTTACGCACTTATCAAGAGAACATCCCTATTGCCTCTGATCTGGCGGACTCACGAAACACAAATGCTTTGTAAATGGTGTTGGAGTGTGCCCATGGCTATCTGTAAAGAAAAAAAACGAAACGTGTGTTGTCTGGTTTGCTTAATATAAGCAATTTGAAATTATTTATACTTTTACTGTTGATGCTTAGGTATATTTTTGCAATTACATTTACCTTTAATACTTTTAGACTTTTACTCAAGTATTTTACTGGGTGACTTTTACTTGAGTCATTTTCTATTAAGGTATCTTTACTTTTACTCATGTATGACAATTCGGTACTTTTTCCACCACTGGATATTGGGATGGTTCAATGCAGTACACTAACCTCCCTAATCCTGATAATGCCACGATTAAGAATGAGTCATGAATAATGATGAGTGAGAAAGTTGGAGGCTACAACAAAACACCAACATGAAAAAATACTATAGTATTCACTGTAGTGTTTGCGCAGACTACTGTAGTATGTCATGTTTTTGCAGACTAAAGTCTTGAGGAAACCTACCGGAGATCAACTGTTCCATAACCTGTTGGTCGGTAGGACTGGGATCTGAACAGATAGTACAGCACTTCTGCCCTTTTCTATAACCTGTAGAGAACACAATATATGGTCTATATTGACATGTTTTTTTATTTCACCTTTATTTAACCAGGTAAGCCAGTTGAGAACAAGTTCTCATTTACAACTGCGACCTGGCCAAGATAAAGCAAAGCAGTGCGATAAAAACAACAACACAGAGTTACATATGGGGTAAACAAAACATAAAGTCAAAAATACAACAGAAAATATATATACAGTGTGCGAATGTAGTAAGTTATGGAGGTAAGGCAATAAATAGGCCATAGTGAAAAAGAGTTACAATTTCGTATTAACACTGGTATGATAGATGTGCAAAAGATGATGTGCAAATAGAGATACTGGGGTGCAAAATAAATAACAATATGGGGATGAGGTAGTTGGGTGGGCTAATTTCAGAATGGCTGTGTACAGGTGCAGTGATCGGTAAGCTGCTCTGACAACTGATGCTTAAAGTTAGTGAGGGAGATAAGTGTCTCCAGCTTCAGAGATTTTTGCAGTTCGTTCCAGTCATTGGCAGCAGAGAACTGGAAGGAATGGTGGCCAAAGGAGGTGTTGGCTTTGGGGATGACCAGTGAGATATACCTGCTGGAGCGCAGACTACAGGTGGGTGTTGCTATGGTGACCAGTGAGCTAAGGTAAGACGGGGATTTGCCTAGCAGTGATTTATAGATGACCTGGAGCCAGTGGGTTTGGCAACGAATATGTAGTGAGGGCCAGCCAACAAGAGCGTACAGGTCACAATGGTGGGTAGTATATGGGGCTTTGGTGACAAAACGGATGGCACTGTGATAGACTACATCCAATTTGCTGAGTAGAGTGTTGGAGGCTATTTTGTAAATGACATCGCAGAAGTCAAGGATCGGTAGGATAGTCAGTTTTACGAGGGCATGTTTGGCAGCATGAGTGAAGGAGGTTTTGTTGCGAAATAGGAAGCTGATTCTAGATCTAACTTTTGATTGGAGATGCTTAATGTGAGTCTGGAAGCAGAGTTTACAGTCTAACCAGACACCTAGGTATTTGTAGTTGTCCACATACTCTAGGTCAGACCCGCCGAGAGTAGTGATTCTAGTCGGGCGGGTGCAAGCAGCATTCGGTTGAAGAGCATGCATTTAGTTTTACTAGTGTTTAAGAGCAGTTGGAGGCTACGGAAGGAGTGTTGTATGGCGTTGAAGCTCGTTTGGAGGTTTGTTAACACAGTGGCCAATGAAGGGCCAGATGTATACAAAATGGCGTCGTCCGCATAGAGGTGGATCCGAGCTTCACCAGCAGCAAGAGCAACATCATTGATATAAACAGAGAATAGAGTCGGCCCGAGAATTGAACCCTGTGGCACCCCCATAGAGACGGCCAGAGGTCCAGACAACAGGCCGTCCGATTTGACACATTGAACTCTATCTGAGAAGTAGTTGGTGAACCAGGCAAGGCAGTCATTAGAGAAACCAAGGCTATTTAGTCTGCCAATAAAAAATGCGGTGGTTGACAGAGTCGAAAGCCTTGGCCAGGTCGATGAAGACGGCTGCGCAGTACTGTCTTTTATTGATCGCGGTTATAATATCGTTTAGGACCTTGAGCGTGGCTGAGGTGCACCCATGACCAGCTCGAAACCGGATTGCATAGCGGAGAAGGTACGGTGGGATTCGAAATGGTCGGTGATCTGTTTGTTAACTTCACTTTCAAATACTTTCGAAAGGCAGGGCAGGATGGATATAGGTCTGTAACAGTTTGGATCTAGAGTGTCACCCCCTTTGAAGAGGGGGATGACCGCGGCAGCTTTCCAATCTCTGGGGATCTCAGACGTTATGAAAGAGAGGTTGAACAGGCTAGAAATAGGGGTTGCGACAATTTCGGCAGCTAATTTTAGAAAGAAAGGGTCCAGATTGTCTAGCCCAGCTGATTTGTAGGGGTCCAGACTTTTCAGCTCTTTCAGAACATCAGCTGTCTGAATTTGTGTGAAGGAGAAGCGGGGGGGGCATGGGCAAGTAGCAGCGGAGGGTGCAGAGCTGGTGGCCGGGGTAGTGATATTCAGGTGGAAAGCATGGCCAGCCATAGCAACATGCTTGTTGAAATTCTCGATTATTGTAGATTTATCGGTGGTGACAGTGTTTCCTAGCCTCAGTGCAGTGGGCAGTTGGGAGGAGGTGCTCTTATTTTCCATGGACTTTACAGTGTCCCAAAACTTTTTGGAGTTAGTGCTACAGGATGCAAATTTCTGTTTGAAAAAGCTAGCCTTTGCTTTCCTAACTGATTGTGAATATTGGTTCCTGACTTCCCTGAAAAGTTGCATATCGCGGGGGCTGTTCGATGCTAATGCAGTACGCCATGTAGGTTTTTCACTTATGGGTGGCACAAATTGGGATATTGGAGAGAGGAGTGGGCAGGGTATATGCAAATTAAATAATGTAGTATTTACTATAGTTAAAAAACTACTGTTTTTCCGGACTGTAGTGATTTTGGGGAAATTATTGTAGTATTTACTACAGTGTTTAAAAAAAAGAATACACACACACAAAAAAAAGGTGACATTCTCTACTGTCACCTCATATGAAACATTTTATCTAAAATAGAGCTAAATGTAAAATTTTAGCTTCGCTGTCCAAATACAGACAGGGGAGTGCATGTGTGGTCCTCTGTAGCTCAGCTGGTAGAGCATGGCGCTTGTAACGCCAAGGTAGTGGGTTCGATCCCCGGGACCACCCATACACAAAAAAAATGTATGCACGCATGACTGTAAGTCGCTTTGGATAAAAGCGTCTGCTAAATGGCATATTATTATTATTATTATTATGTGTTTTACATACAGTCAGGGGCGGTGTGTTCATTAGGGCGATATGGGCGACGCACTGCCAAACGGGAAAAGGAAGGGATTTTTTTTCTAATCAATTATATCACGGCAACAGTAGTTATCAGTGTTCTAATCTAGACGTCTGATCTGCCACTAAATGTCCAATCAGGCTAAAGTCGTGCTTCAAATGGCCCCGCCCCTTTTGGGGCGATTTCAGTCAGGTTGAAAATCGCCCCAGAAGTATCTCATAGCCTGTCATGTAAAATCTTTTTTTTCAATACAATCTCTATGGGCTTTCAATACAATCTCTATGGGTTTCTGAGGGCTTGCACTTACGCGCTTTCGTCACACGTAACATAACCATGAACGTAACTAAGAAAAGAGCGGGTAGCAGCGTCAATCAATTCACGTACTACTATCAAGATGGCTAGCGTTCAGTGCAACTCGATTGTCTCTTTGAAAGAAGTTCACATCAAAGACCATTCAAAACGAGCTACTGGAGTGTATGCTAGCGGTCATGAGGGAACATATTGTGGAGGAGGTGAAGTCGGCGAACTTCGTAGCTATCCAAGCTGACGAGACCACGGACGTTTCTACACAGACACAGCTGGTGCTTGTGCTGAGGTACATAGATAGCAACCACAAAGTGCAGGAGCGCTTTTTTGAGTTCCTTCCCATCTCGGAATCAACCTCAGTCTCAATCGCCAGTGTGCTTTTGGAGAGACTGAACGGTCTTTTTGCCGACGACGAGAAAGTCAAACTGTGGTGCACTGGCACTGTACCAGGTTCTCATGAGCTACAACCTCCAGGAGACGTTCTCTGAGACTGTGACTCTGTTGAACATCCTCATAACTACTCCCATGACAACAGCTGAAGCTGAGAGATGTTTCTCAACTTTGACACGAGTTAAGACATTCCTGCGAAATTCAATGGGCCAGGAACGTCTGAATGCACTGGCCATGCTTTCCATGGAGAGGGAACTAGTCCTCAGCATGCCTGATTTCAATGAGAAAGTCATTGACCGCTTTGCTGCATTGAAAGAGAGAAGAGAACAGTTTCAGTACAAGTAATGTAGCCTCTCTCTCTCTTTGTCCCTCCCTGTCTGTCTCTTTAACACACACACACGCCCAAATCAGTTCACAGTTGATGTTGTTTAAAATAGTTATTTTTCATTTTTAAAAAAGTAAAAAAAATAATAATAATCTGTTCATGTTCATTTTTACAAATCTATACAATTGGCCAGAATATGGTTGTTCATATTTACAAATCTATACAATTGGCCAGAATATGGTTGTTCATTTTTACAAAGCCATACAGATAGCTGTGTTTACCTTTTCTAGAAATTATTTTCAAATTCTGTTTTCAGGCAAATGTCTATCACTGTTCATTTTCACAAATCTATACAAGAGGGCAGAATATGGAAGTCTATAAAAATTTCTTATTACCAATAACTTGCATCAATGTTTTCAGTAGCCTCTATCAAAAGCTCCTGCTTGCTTGTTGTGAATTATGCTCAGGTGCACATATTTCCAATTCAACCATGAGGCAAAAAATGTGGTAAAAGCTCTTGTTGATCCTGCAATCTGAACAAATACCAAGATGCTGTATTTTCAGCTGATATTTCATTTGTTTATGGAAATGCATATTGTTTATGCAGTGTTGAGGAATGTGAAAGAACACCCTTGATTATTTTTACTGTGATAACTTATTTTGCTTTTGTAAGCCAACACTTTTGAGATCAGTCAATAAATGCTTCTGGCATTGACTTATATGCTGCCCCTGTCTTCATGTTGTTGCTGGACATATCTTTTTAAAAATGTGTGTAGGTCACCTAAATCATCAGAAAAATTGCCCCCCCCTGAGAATTTTTTCAGGAGCCGCCACTGCATACAGTGCATTCGGAAAGTATTCAGACCCCTTGACATTTTCCACATTTTGTTACGTTACGGCCTCATTCTAAAATGGATTAAATTGTTTTTCACCCTCATCAATCTACACACAATACCCCATAATGACGAAGCAAAAACAGGTTTTTAGACATTTTTGCAAATGTATTAAAAATAAAAAATGGAAATATCACATTTACATAAGTATTCAGACCCTTGACTCAGTACTTTGTTGAAGCACCTTTGGCAGAAATTACAGCCCCGAGTCTTCTTGGTTATGACACTACAAGCTTGGAACACCTGTATTTGTGGAGTTTCTCCCATTCTTCTCTGCAGATCCTCTCAAGCTCTGTCAGGTTGGATGGGGAGCGTCGCTGCACAGCTATTTTCAGGTCTCTCCAGAGATGTTTGATCGTGTTCAAGTCCAGGCTCTGGCTGGGCCACTCAAGGAAATTCAGAGACTTGTCCCGAAGCCACTCCTGCGTTGTCTTGACTGTGCTTAGGGTTGTTGTCCTGTTGGAAGGTGAACCTTCGCCCCAGTCTGAGGTCCTGAGCGCTCTGGAGCAGGTTTTCATCAAGGATCTCTGTACTTTGCTCCGTTCATCTTTCCCTCGATCCTGACTAGTCCCGCCCCTGCTTCTGAAAAACATCCCCACAGCATGATGCTGCCACCAGCATGCTTCCCCCTTAGGGATGGTGCCAGGTTTCCTCCAGACGTGGCGCTTGGCATTCAGGCCAAAGAGCTCTATTTTGGTTTCATCAGACCAGAGAATCTTGTTTCTCATGGTCTGAGAGTCCTTTAGGTGCCTTTTGGCAAACTCCAAGCAGGCTGTCATGTGCCTTTTACTCAGTGGTGTAAAGTACTAAGTTAAAAATACTACTTAAGTAGTTTTTTGGGGTATCTGTACTTTACTTTACTATTTATATTTTTGACAACTTTTACTTTTACTTCACTCCATTCCTAAAGAAAATAATGTACTTTTTACTCCATACATTTTCCCTGACACCCAAAAGTACTCGTTACATTTTGAATGCTTAGCAGGACAGGAAAATGGTCCAACACACGCACTTATCAAGAGAACATCCCTGGTCATCCCTAGTGCCTCTGATCTGGAGGACTCACTAAACACAAATACTTTGTTTGTAAATGATGTCTGCGTGTTGTAGTGTGCCCCTGGCTATCCGTACATTTAAAAAAAATAAAAAATTATGCCGTCTGGTTTGCTTAATATAAGCAATTTGAAATTATTTATACTTGTACTTTTACTTTTGATAATAAATATATTTTTGCAATTAAATTTACTTTTGAAACTGAAGTATATTTAAAACCAAATACTTTTAGACTTTTACTCAAGTAGTATTTTACTGGGTGACTTTCAATTTTACTTGAGTCATTTTCTATTAAGGTATCTTTACTTTCACTCAAGTATGACAATTGGGTACTTTTTCCACCACTGCTTTTACTGAGGAGAGGCTTCCATCTGGCCACTCTACCATAAAGGCCTGATTGGTGGAGTGCTGCAGAGATGGTTGTCCTTCTGGAAGGTTCTCCCATCTCCACAGAGGAACTCTGCAGCTCTGTCAGAGTGACCATCGGGTTCTTGGTCACCTCCCTGACCAAGGCCCTTCTCCCCCGATTGCTCAGTTTGGCCGGGTGGCCAGCTCTAGGAAGAGTCTTGGTGGTTCCAAACTTCTTCCATTTAAGAATGATGGAGGCCACTGTGTTCTTGGGGACCTTCAATGCTGCAGAAATGTTTTGGTACCCTTCCCCAGATCTGTGCCTTGACACAATCCTGTCTCTGAGCTCTACGGACAATTCCTTTGACCTCATGGCTTGGTTTTTGCTCTGATATGCACTGTCAACTGTGGGACCTTATGTAGACAGGTGTGTGCCTTTCTAAATGATGTCCAATCAACTGAATTTACCACAGGTGGACTCCAATGAAGTTGTAGAAACATCTCAAGGATGATCAATGGAAACAGGATACACCTGAGCTCAATTTCGAGTCTCATAGCAAAGGGTCTGAATACTTATGTCAATAAGGTATTTCTGTTTTTTATTTTTAATACATTTGCAAAACTTTCTAAAAACCTGTTTTCGCTTTGTCATTATGGGGTATTGTGTGTA
Source organism: Coregonus clupeaformis (assembly GCF_020615455.1). Classification (NCBI taxonomy): domain Eukaryota; kingdom Metazoa; phylum Chordata; class Actinopteri; order Salmoniformes; family Salmonidae; genus Coregonus; species Coregonus clupeaformis. The sequence goes on along the minus strand of NC_059198.1, from coordinate 39,069,130 downwards.
GATTGATGAGGAAAACATTTTATGTAATCAATTTTAGAATACGGCTGTAACGTAACAAAATGTGGAAAAGGTCAAGGGGTCTGAATACTTTCTGAATGCATTGTATGCTCTGCTCTTATCCATAGCAAGTTACAGGAGCAATTAGGGTTAAGTGAGTTGCTGAATGGCACAGACATATTTTCCATCTTGTCGGCTCAGGACTTCAAACCATCTACCTTTCAGTTACTGGCCTAGTCTTCCTCAACTCCTTGCATCCTCTCTCCTCGACTCTTCAAAATTCATTGGAGGTGAAAATCTGAAGTGATCTTCTCCTCCAATGCCATTTGAGTAGGTGCAGAGAAATTGATGCAGAGTGTCGTGTGAGTTAGGCTACTTTACCATTAAGTGTATGTTTGTACCGTTTCAGGTGATCAGTTGTGTGTGGGTTCTGACATGGCTTGTAGTACTGACAACATGTTTCTCATTCGCCTCTTTATGTCAGGTGAGTTTTCCACATAGCTCCAATTATTTATAGTTATGAATAGGACAAAGATGAAGTAATTCAATTTTATGGTATGAGCTACAGTATATTTCCATCTTTCTTAATGTGAAAATACTGTACAGTTGACAACTGATAATTGCAGTTTAATAGTCTCAATTCAAATACGTTCTTGTTATTTACTCCAGATATGTGTATGCTCCAGTTTAGGGCATTCAGTCGCGACATACAGTATCATGAATCACCTGTACATTGAAATAAATTCATCTTGTTTTGCTGCAGAGGCAGAATATTGACAGAGACTGTACTGAAAAGATAACATAACCTCCCTGATGTTGTCCTTTATGTTGCAGGTGTTTTAGGCTTTTTTTGCCAAAGACATTTGATCACCACAATGCCAGAGAAATTGAATGTATCCCATGTGCATTTGATATTCCTCAAAATCGCTATACAGCACAATACTTACCTCCGGAGTGTGGATTAAAGAATCACCATACTTTGGTGGCAGTCCGGACAATGTGATATTTAACAATAGTAAGACAGACAACATCTATCAAGGGAAGATAACTGGAAACATGTCCCAGAACAACTGCACCACAGTCTTCTTCAATGTAACCACCAGTTACACTAATCACTACTTCTTCAGGATTGAGAAAAGACCATTCATCGCAACAGACATTGACAAGTCTGTTCATATATTTGTCAAGGGTAAGAGACAATTTAACTGTTTATCAAAAAAACAACAGAGACCACTATGATGACACACCAAATGCGTTTGATGGATCCTTTTGTCTTCTTCTAATGCCTCTTAAGGGGAAAGTAATCCAAAAGTAACTGAAAGTAATCAGATTACATTACTAAATTTCGGTAATCCAAACGTTACGTTACGGATTACAATTTTGGACAGGTAACTTGTAACTGTAACAGTTTACAACCTCTCTATCAACGTGATCAAGACAAAGGAGATGATTGTGGACTACAGGAAAAAGAAGAGGACCGAGCACGCCCCCATTCTCATCGACAGGGCTGTAGTGGAGCAGGTTGAGAGCTTCAAGTTCCTTGGTGTCCACATCACCAACAAACTAACATGGTCCAAGCACACCAAGACAGTCGTGAAGAGTGCACAACAAAAACTATTCCCCCTAAGGAGACTGAAAAGATTTGGCATGGGTCCTCAGATCCTCAAAAGGTCCTACAGCTGCACCATCGAGAGCATCCTGACTGGTTGCATCACTGCCTGGTATGGCAACTGCTCGGCCTCTGACCGCAAGGCACTACAGAGGGTTGTGCGTATGGACCAGTACATCACTGGTGCCAAGCTTCCTGCCATCCAGGACCTCTATACCAGGCGGTATCAGAGGAAGGCCCTAAAAATTGTCATAGACTCCAGCCACCCTAGTCATAGACTGTTCTCTCTGCTACCGCACGGCAAGCGATAGCGGAGCACCAAGTCTAGGTCCAAAAGGCTTCTAAACAGCTTCTACCCCCAAGCCATAAGACTCGTGAACATCTAATCCAGACTCCTGAACATCTAATCCAGTACCCAGACTATTTGCATTTCCCCCCCTCCCCCCTCTACACTGCTGCTACTCTCTGTTTATTATCTATGCATAGTCACTTTAATAACTCTACCTACATGTACATATTACCTCAATTACCTCGACTAACTGGTGCCCCCGCACATTGACTCGGTACCGGTACCCCCCTGTATATAGCCTCGCTATTGTTATTTTACTGCTGCTCTTTAATTATTTGTTAATTTTATTTCTTATTATAATTTATTTGATATATTTTTTTATATTTTGGGGGGTATTCTTTCTTAAAACTGCATTGTTGGTTAAGGGCTTGTGAGTAAGCATTTCACTGTAAGGTCTACACCTGTTGTATTCGGCGCATGTGACAAATGCAATTTTATTTTATTTTATTTAGATAGTAACCTACCCAATCCTGAGTGTAAAATATGTTTATCTGCAATGTATTACAGATTTGCCTCTCAGACCCAAAATGACTGTCTCAGGTGAGGTGAAGGAAAGGATAACTGTCAGTTTGAACTGCTCTGCTGTAGCTCCCTGTCCCGAACACTCCCCTGAGCTGACATGGACTCTCCCAACCCTGATTACACCTGAGAACCAACTGCAAGAGAATCCAGACCAAACCAAATCAGTTCTATCCACGGTGACCTTCACTCTGTCACACCTTCATCATGAGAAGAATATCACTTGTACTGCAGTCTACCCAGTAGGAACAAGCAACAAGACAGCTGAACATACCATGACGCTTCACGTTTTATGTAAGATTTATTCACCGGGTCCTGTAGATCATTCTATCATTATGCTTTCACTGATGATTATGTCATAGACTGGTATTGATCAGACTATTCAATATACCAGATACATTATTTTTTATTTTATTTATTTAACCTTTATTTAACCAGGTAAGCCAGTTGAGAACAAGTTCTCATTTACAACTGCGACCTGGCCAAGATAAAGCAAAGCAGTGCGATAAAAACAACAACACAGAGTTACATATGGGGTAAACAAAACATAAAGTCAAAAATACAACAGAAAATATATATACAGTGTGTGCGAATGTAGTAAGTTATGGAGGTAAGGCAATAAATAGGCCATAGTGCAAAATAGTTAAAATTTCATATTAACACTGGAATGATAGATGTGCAAATAGAGATACTGGGGTGCAAATTAGCAAAATAAATAACAATATGGGGATGAGGTAGTTGGGTGGGCTAATTTCAGAAAGGCTGTGTACAGGTGCAGTGATCGGTAAGCTGCTCTGACAACTGACGCTAAAAGTTAGTGAGGGAGATAAGAGTCTCCAGCTTCAGAGATTTTTGCAGTTCGTTCCAGTCATTGGCAGCAGAGAACTGGAAGGAATGGCGGCCAAAGGAGGTGTTGGCTTTGGGGATGACCAGTGAGATATACCTGCTGGAGTGCAGACTACGGGTGGGTGTTGCTATGGTGACCAGTGAGCTAAGATAAGACGGGGATTTGCCTAGCAGTGATTTATAGATGACCTGGAGCCAGTGGGTTTGGCGACAAATATGTAGTGAGGGCCAGTCAACAAGAGCCTACAGGTCACAATGGTGGGTAGTATATGGGGCTTTGGTGACAAAACGGATGGCACTGTGATAGACTACATCCAATTTGCTGAGTAGAGTGTTGGAGGCTATTTTGTAAATGACATCACCGAAGTCAAGGATCGGTAGGATAGTCAGTTTTACGAGGGCATGTTTGGCAGCATGAGTGAAGGAGGCTTTGTTGCGAAATAGGAAGCCGATTCTAGATCTAACTTTTAATTGGAGATGCTTAATGTGAGTCTGGAAGCAGAGTTTACAGTCTAACCAGACACCTAGGTATTTGTAGTTGTCCACATACTCTAGGTCAGACCCGCCGAGAGTAATGATTCTAGTCGGGTGGGTGGGTGCAAGCAGCGTTCAGTTGAAGAGCATGCATTTAGTTTTACTAGTGTTTAAGAGCAGTTGGAGGCTACGGAAGGAGTGTTGTATGGCGTTGAAGCTCGTTTGGAGGTTTGTTAACACAGTGTCCAATGAAGGGCCAGATGTATACAAAATGGTGTCGTCCCGCATAGAGGTGGATCCGAGCGTCACCAGCAGCAAGAGCGACATCATTGATATACACAGAGAATAGAGTCGGCCCGAGAATTGAACCCTGTGGCACCCCCTACAGAGACGGCCAGAGGTCCAGACAACAGGCCGTCCGATTTGACACATTGAACTCTATCTGAGAAGTAGTTGGTGAACCAGGCAAGGCAGTCATTAGAGAAACCAAGGCTATTTAGTCTGCCAATAAGAATGCGGTGGTTGACAGAGTCGAAAGCCTTGGCCAGGTCGATGAAGACGGCTGCGCAGTACTGTCTTTTATCGATCGCGTTTATAATATCGTTTAGGACCTTGAGCGTGGCTGAGGTGCACCCATGACCAGCTCGGAAACCGGATTGCATAGCGGAGAAGGTACAGTGGGATTCGAAATGGTCGGTGATCTGTTTGTTAACTTGGCTTTCAAATACTTTCTAAAGGCAGGGCAGGATGGATATAGGTCTATAACAATTTGGATCTAGAGTGTCACCCCCTTTGAAGAGGGGGATGACCACGGCAGCTTTCCAATCTCTGGGGATCTCAGACGTTACGAAAGAGAGGTTGAACAGGCTAGTAATAGGGGTTGTGACAATTTCGCCAGCTAATTTTAGAAAGAAGGAGTCCAGATTGTCTAGCCCAGCTGATTTGTAGGGGTCCAGATTTTTCAGCTCTTTCAGAACATTAGCTGTCTGAATTTATGTGAAGGAGAAGCGGGGGGCATGGGCAAGTAGCAGCGGAGGGTGCAGAGCTGGTGGCCGGGGTATTGGTAGCCAGGTGGAGAGCATGGCCAGCCGTAGTAAAATGCTTGTTGAAATTCACGATTATTGTAGATTTATTGGTGGTGACAGTGTTTCCTAGCCTCAGTGCAGTGGGCAGTTGGGAGGAGGTGCTCTTATTTTACATGGACTTTACAGTGTCCCAAAACTTTTTGGAGTTAGTGCAACAGGATGCAAATTTCTGTTTGAAAAAGCTAGCCTTTGCTTTCCTAACTGATTGTGTATATTGGTTCCTGACTTCCCTAAAAAGTTGCATATCGTGGGGGCTGTTCGATGCTAATGCAGTACGCCACAATATGTTTTTGTGCTGGTCAAGGGCAGTCAAGTCTGAGGAGAACCAGGGGCTATATCTGTTCTTAGTTCTGAATTTTTTGAATGGGGCATGCTTATTTAAGATTGAGGGGAAAGCACTTTTAAAGAACAACCAGGGATCCTCTACTGACGGAATGAGGTCAATATCCATCTAGGATACCCGGGCCAGGTCAATTAGAAAGGTCTGCTCGCTAAAGTGTTTTAGGGAGCGTTTGACAGTGATGAGGGGTGGTCGTTTGACCGCGGACCCATTACGGACGCAGGCAATAAGGCAGTGATCGCTGAGATCCTGGTTGAAGACAGCGGAGGTGTATTTAGAGGGTCAATTCATCAGGTTGATATCTATGAGGGTGCCCATGTTTACAGATTTAGGGTTGTACCTGGTAGGTTCGTTGATCATTTGTGTGAGATTGAGGGCATCTAGTTTAGATTGTAGGTTGGCCGGAGTGTTAAGCATATCCCAGTTTAGGTCACCAAGCAGTACGAACTCTGAGGATAGATGGGGGGCAATCAGTTCACATATGGTGTCCAGGGCACAGCTCGGGGCTGAGGGGGGTCTGTAGCAAGCGGCAACAGTGAGAGACTTATTTCTGGAAAGGTGGATTTTTAGAAGTAGAAGGTCAAACTGTTTGGGCACAGACCTGGATAGTACGATAGAGCTCTGCAGGCTATCTCTACAGTAGATTGCAACCCCACCCCCTTTGGCAGTTCTATCGAGACGGAAAATGTTGTAGTTGGGGATGGACATTTCTGAATTTTTGGTGGCCTTCCTAAGCCAGGATTCAGACACTGCTAGAACATCAGGGTTGGCGGATTGTGCTAACGCAGTGAATAACTCAAACTTAGGGAGGAGGCTTCGGATGTTAACGTGCCAGAAACCAAGGCTTTTACGATTACAGAAGTCAACAAATGATAACGCCTGGGGAGTAGGAGTGATACTGGGGGTTACAGGGCCTGGGTTAACCTCTACATCACCAGAGGAACAGAGGAGGAGTAGAATAAGGATACGGCTAAAGGCTTTAAGTACTGGTCTTCTAGTGCGTTGGGTACAGAGAAAAAAAGGGGCAGGTTTCCGGGCATTGTAGAATAGATTCAGGGCATTATGTACAGAAAAGGATATGGAAGAATATGAGTACAGTGGAGGTAAACCTAAGCGTTGGGTAACGATGAAAGAGATAGCATCACTGGAGGCACCGATTGAGTCGGTCCCCGCGTGTATGGGGGGTGGGACAAAGGAGCTATCTAAGGCAGGTTTAGCTGGGCTGGGAGATCTACAGTGAAATAGTACAATAAGAAATAACCGAAACAGCAATAAGCAAGGCATATTGACATGGGAGAGAGGCATAAAGCAATCACAGGTGTAATTCGAGAGAGCTAAGACAACAGCTGGTAATGGCGACAAAGTTTGGGCTGAGGCTAAACATAAACAGGATGCGGTACCGTAAAAAGGAACAGTCCACCAGGCATCAGCTGTATAGCTGAGTTATCATAAGGTCCGGTGAACAGCAATAGGATAGTTCGGAGGTAGTTCGGGGGCTGCTATAGCACTAGCGAGCAAGAGGCCACGGCTAGCGTGTGCTAGCGGGCCGGGGCTAGCAGATGGATCTTCGTGGTCGACGTCGTAACGGGAAGCCTGTTGTAACCACATCAGACGATTTCGTCGGCAGACAAGTCGTGTTGGATCAGCGGGGCTCCGTGTCAACACTAGGAGGTCCCGTCCGGTTGACAGAGAGGTAGATAGCCGGGAGATGGGCCTGGCTCAAGGCTAGCTCAGGGCTGATTAGCCAACCACAACGTCCATTTGGTTGCAGCTAGCTAGTAGCGAAGAATCCGGTGTTAAAGGTCCAGTGATTCAGTGATTCCGGCAGAAAAACCGATATGTTCTGGGTCGATAACGTGCTGTGCAGACAGTGCAGACTGGCCGAATAATAGTCCAGGCTAGAGCTGGCTGGTAGGTAGTGCAGGCCACGGCCACGGACAATGGTGAAGACCGCTAACGGTGGCTATTAGCAAGTAGCTAGTTAGCTGGCTAGTTTCAGCTAGAGGTTCTGGATAAAAATGTATGAAGAAACAACAGAATCCATTCCACATTGGGTGAGGCGGGTTGCAGGAAAGTATATTTAGTTAAAGGATGGAAAGTGAGATTGAGAAATATATACGAAAAAGACCAAAAAAATAAAAAACTGGCTATTTACATGAGGATACTACAGAAAACACGACCGCACTGCTATGCCATCTTAATTAACCCTCTCCCTCAGTCTCTCCTAAAAACACCTCAGCCTCCCTCAGTCCAGCTGATCCAGTATTAGTGGGCAGTTGTGTGAATCTGACCTGCAGCAGTACAGCCAATCCTCCTGTGACAAACTTCACCTGGTTCCAGATCAGTGGGGGTGAACCAACACAGGTAGCATCTGGACAGACCTACACCCTCAATGTGACTGTTGGTGATGGAGGGCTGTACTACTGTGAAGCAAGAAATGATCACGGCCTTGAGAAGTCAATGAAAGTGCGGCTAGCTATCGAAGGTAAAACGGGCACATAGGGCACAGTCTTAGGTTAGATATACACTAAATGACCAAAAGTATGTGGACACCTGCTAGTCGAATATCTCATCCCAAAATCACAAGCATTAATATGGAGTTGGTCCCCCCTTTGCTGCTATAACAGCCTCCACTCTTCTGGGAAGGCTTTCCACTAGATGTTGGAACATTGCTGCAGGGACTTGCTTCCATTCAGCTACAAGAGCATTAGTGAGGTCGGGCACTGATGTTGGGCGATTAGGCCTGGCTCGCAGTCGGCATTCCAATTCATCCCAAAGGTGTTCCATCATGTTGAGGTCAGGGCTCTGTGCAGGCCAGTCAAGTTTTTCCACACCGATCTCGACAAACCATTTCTTGATGAACTTGATGCTTTTCACTTTCCCCACTGCGGTCTCGTCGATGTGGATGGTGGCGTGCTCCCTCTGCTGTCTCATGAAGTCCACGATCAGCTCCTTTGTTTTGTTGACGTTGAGGGAGAGGTTATTTTCCTGGCACCACTCCGCCAGGGCCCTCACCTTCTCCCTGTAGGCTGTCTCGTCATTGTTGGTAATCAGGCCTACTACTGTTGTGTCGTCTGCAAACTTGATGATTGAGTTGGAGGCTTGCGTGGCCACGCAGTCATGGGTGAACAGGGAGTACAGGAGGGGGCTGAGCATGCACCCTTGTGGGGCCCCTGTGTTGAGGATCAGCGTAGTGGAGGTGTTGTTTCCTACCTTTACCACCTGGGGGCGGCCCGTCAGGAAGTCCAGGACCCAGTTGCACAGGGCGGGGTTCAGACCCAGGGCCCTGAGCTTAATGATGAGCTTGGAGGGTACTATTGTGTTGAAGGCTGAGCTATAGTCAATGAAAAGCATTCTTACATAGGTATTCCTCTTGTCCAGATGGGATAGGGGAGTGTGCAGTGCGATGGCGATTGCGTTGTCCGTGGATCTATTGGGGCGGTATGCAAATTGAAGTGGGTCCACAGTGTCAGGTAAGGTGGAGGTGATATGATCCTTAACTAGCCTCTCAAAGCACTTCATGATGACAGAAGTGAGTGCTACAGGGCAATAGTCATTTAGTTCAGTTACCTTTGCTTCCTTGGGTACAGGAACAGTGGTGGACATCCTGAAGCAAGTGGGGACAGCAGACTGGGATAGGGAGAGATTGAATATGTCCGTAAACACTCCAGCCAGCTGGTCTGCGCATGCTCTGAGGACACGGCTAGGGATGCCGTCTGGGCCGGCAGCCTTGCGAGGGTTAACACGCTTAAAATGTCTTACTCACGTCGGCCACAGAGAACGAGAGCCCACAGTCTTTGGGAGCGGGCCGCATCAGTGGCACTGTGTTATCCTCAAAGCGGGCGAAGAAGGTGTTTAGCTTGTCTGGGTTCAAGACGTCGGTGTCCGCGACGTGGCTGATTTTCCCTTTGTAATCCGTGATTGTTTGTAGACCCTGCCACATACGTTTCCTGTCTGAGCCGTTGAATTGCGACTCCACTTTGTCTCTGTACTGATGTTTTGCCTGTTTGATTGCCTTACTGAGGGAATAACTACACTGTTTGTATTCAACCATATTCCCAGTCACCTTGCCGTGGTTAAAAACAATGGTTTCAATTTTGTGCGAATGCTGCCATCTATCCAGGGTTTTTGGTTTGGGTAGGTTTTAATAGTCACAGTGGGAACAACATCCCCTATACACTTTCTGATGAACTCAGTCACCTTGTCCATGGCTGCGTTTCAAACACATAAAAGACACACCCTCCTCCACTGACCCTCGCCTTATGCCCTTGGGGAATCCCTGCGGCCATCTTTGCTGTCGGTCCAAATAATTAGCCAAGCAAGGGAAGTTGGCAACGTAAGCCCCTCAGCCCTCATTTGTGATCAAGATTGCGAGTGTACATTTATGTTCAGTCCGGGGCCTGAAACGCCCCATAATTCAATTCGCGATGATTGTACATCCACTAAGAAAAGTCCACCAAAACTTAAAACCAACATCAACGGCCTCCCGAGTGGCGCAGCGATCTAAGGCACTGCATCGCAGTGTTGCGTCGTCACTACAGCCTGGGGTTCGATCCCAGGCTGTGTCATTACCGGCCGTGACTGGGAGTCACATAGGGCGGCGCACAGTTGGCCCAGCGTCGTCCGGGTTAGGGGAGGGTTTGGCTGGGGGGGCTTTACTTGGCTCATCGCGCTCTAGCGACTCCTTGTGGTGGGCCGGGTGCCTGCAGGCTGACTTCGGTCGTCAGTTGAGCGGAGTTTCCTCTGATGCATTGGTGCAGCTGGCTTCCGTGTTAAGCGAGCGAGTGTTAAAAAGTGCGGTTTGACGGATCATGTTTTGGAGGACGCATGACTCGACCTTTGCCTCTCCCGAGCCCGTTGGGGAGTTGCAGCGATGAGACAAGATCGTAATCACGAAAAAGGGGGTAAAAAAATAAAATAATTACATCAATATGGAGAAGTCAACATACAAGTGTAAGTAAAAACTAATGTAAATAGAAATTGTGCTACTAATGCACATGACAGCACAAACACGTATTGTAAAAGTAATGATGTTTTTGTTTGGTTAGCTTTTGGATACGTTAGCTAGCGCATACAACTTTCCCTGACATCACACTTATACAGTACATTGTAATTTTCGATTTACCTGATATCGTTGGATGGCTAGCATTCGATGTCTGTGGATGTCTTCTAGCCAAGATATGAAATGCAATCAAAATTGAAAGTAGCGCATATAAAGCTCACACAACAGCTACCGGTGGTTCCATGATGACTGAAAACACAACTGTGGGACGAACGAGTGACAAATTTCCGGCCAAGGGCGGTCCATTTAAAATTAATTAATTATTCCCTCGCCCTTTGCCCTGCAAACGTCAACTCATAATATGTCATGATAAGTCATCAGAAGCGTCCACTTAATTTGAGGGCTGCGGGTGTCTTTTATGCATTTGGAATGCAGCCACGTGTATATGTCAATGTTATTCTGAGGCAACCTGGAACATACAGTGGGGGGAAAAAGTATTTAGTCAGCCACCAATTGTGCAAGTTCTCCCACTTAAAAAGATGAGAGAGGCCTGTAATTTTCATCATAGGTACACGTCAACTATGACAGACAAATTGAGAGAAAAAAAATCCTGAAAATCGCATTGTAGGATTTTTAATGAATTTATTTGCAAATTATGGTGGAAAATAAGTATTTGGTCACCTACAAACAAGCAAGATTTCTGGCTCTCACAGACCTGTAACTTCTTCTTTAAGAGGCTCCTCTGTCCTCCACTCGTTACCTGTATTAATGGCACCTGTTTGAACTTGTTATCAGTATAAAAGACACCTGTCCACAACCTCAAACAGTCACACTCCAAACTCCACTATGGCCAAGACCAAAGAGCTGTCAAAGGACACCAGAAACAAAATTGTAGACCTGCACCAGGCTGGGAAGACTGAATCTGCAATAGGTAAGCAGCTTGGTTTGAAGAAATCAACTGTGGGAGCAATTATTAGGAAATGGAAGACATACAAGACCACTGATAATCTCCCTCGATCTGGGGCTCCACTCAAGATCTCACCCCGTGGGGTCAAAATGATCAAAAGAACGGTGAGCAAAAATCCCAGAACCACACGGGGGGACCTAGTGAATGACCTGCAGAGAGCTGGGACCAAAGTAACAAAGCCTACCATCAGTAACACACTACGCCGCCAGGGACTCAAATCCTGCAGTGCCAGACGTGTCCCCCCTGCTTAAGCCAGTACATGTCCAGGCCCGTCTGAAGTTTGCTAGAGTGCATTTGGATGATCCAGAAGAGGATTGGGAGAATGTCATATGGTCAGATGAAACCAAAATAGAACTTTTTGGTAAAAACTCAACTCGTCATGTTTGGAAGACAAAGAATGCTGAGTTGCATCCAAAGAACACCATACCTACTGTGAAGCATGGGGGTGGAAACATCATGCTTTGGGGCTGTTTTTCTGCAAAGGGACCAGGACGACTGATCCGTGTAAAGGAAAGAATGAATGGGGCCATGTATCGTGAGACTTTGAGTGAAAACCTCCTTCCATCAGCAAGGGCATTGAAGATGAAACGTGGCTGGGTCTTTCAGCATGACAATGATCCCAAACACACCGCCCGGGCAACAAAGGAGTGGCTTCGTAAGAAGCATTTCAAGGTCCTGGAGTGGCCTAGCCAGTCTCCAGATCTCAACCCCATAGACAATCTTTGGAGGGAGTTGAAAGTCTGTGTTGCCCAGCGACAGCCCCCAGACATCACTGCTCTAGAGGAGATCTGCATGGAGGAATGGGCCAAAATACCAGCAACAGTGTGTGAAAACCTTGTGAAGACTTACAGAAAACGTTTCACCTGTGTCATTGCCAACAAAGGGTATATAACAAAGTATTGAGACATTTTTGTTATTGACCAAATACTTATTTTCCACCATAATTTGCAAATAAATTTATTAAAAATCCTACAATGTGATTTTCTGGATTTTATTTTCTCATTTTGTCTGTCATAGTTGACGTGTACCTATGATGAAAATTACAGGCCTCTCTCATCTTTTTAAGTGGGAGAACTTGCACAATTGGTGGCTGACTAAATACTTTTTTCCCCCACTGTATCCCAGTCCGCGTGATCAAAACAATCTTAAAGCATGGATTCCGATTGATCAGACCAGCGTTGAATAGACCTTAGCATGGGTACTTCCTGTTTGAGTTTCTGCCTATAGGAAGGGAGGAGCAGAATAGAGTCGTGATCTGATTTGCTGAAGGGAGGGCGGGGGAGGGCTTTGTAGCCATCCCGGAAGGGAGAGTAACAATGGTCGAGAGTTTTTGAAGCACGAGTACTACAGGCAATGTGTTGATAGAACTTTGGTAGTGTTTTCCTCAAATTTGCTTTGTTAAAATACCCAGCTACAATAAATGCGGCATCAGGATATGTGGTTTCCAGTTTGCACAAAGTCCAGTGTAGTTCCTTGAGGGCCATCATGGTATTGGCTTGAGGGGGAATATACACGGCTGTGACTATAACCGAAGAGAGTTCTCTTGGGAGGTAATACGGTCTGCATTTGATTGTGAGGTATTCTAGGCCGGGTGAAGAAAAGGACTTGAGTTCCTGTACGTTATCACAATCTCACCATGAGTAGTTAATCATGAAACATACACCACTGCCTGTCTTCTTCCCGGAGAGTTCTTTATTCCTGTCTGCGCGATGTACTGAGAACCCAGCTGGCTGTATGGACGGGGACAGTATACCCGGAGAGAGCCATGACTCCGTGAAACAGAGTATGTTCCAATCCCTGATGTCTCTCTGTAAGGAGATCCTCGCCCTGAGCTCGTCTACTTTATTGTCCAGGGACTGAACATTAGCGAGTAATATACTCGGAAGCGGTGGATGGTGTGCACGCCTCCTGAGTCGGACTAGAAGTCCACTCCGAATACCTCTTCTCCACCGGCGGCATCTTGGAGCAGCCTCTGGGATAAGTTAAATTGCCCTGGGGTGTACGAACAAAGGATTCAATTCGGGAAAGTCGTATTTCTGGTTGTAATGCTGGTGAGTTACCGTCGCTCTGATATCCAATTTTTTTATCCGGCTGTATGTAATAACACAAAATACGTTCTGGGCTAAGAATGTAAGAAATAACACACAAAAAAACAAAATACTGCAAAGTTGCTTAGGAGCTAGAAGCAGAGCTTCTATGTCTGTCGGCGCCATTCTAATAAATGTTTGTCTATGGAGATTGCATGGCTGTGTGCTTGATCTTATACACCTGTCAGCAACGGGTGTGGCTAAAATAGCCAAATCCACTAATTTGAAGGGGTGTCCACATACTTTTGTATATATAGTGTACTTTAGAGCTCTTTTTGTGAGAAATGACCATAATATATGCTGTATTTTCAGCGCAAGAAGAGCCTGTTAACCCAATGGTTTTGGGGATTGTAGGAGCAGGAGGAACCTTGGGAGTAATTTTGCTAATCATCCTGATCGCTTTCTTTGGATGGTAAAAACTATTCCTAGCCTCAATGCAAAACTGTGTATTTATCTTGTGTTTGTGCTTTTGTATATGAAATCCTTCTCAGTGCATTCAGAAGACCTTTCTAAATGTCTTCCAGGAGGAGAAAATCTACGCTCCCTGATGGACTTGAAAGGAAACAAAGTGCAATGAAGGCAGTACAAAAAAATTATTTCATAGGAAGTTTAGGGTGATAAGACCACACTGATAGCAATGCCAAATCCTGTAAAAACAACAAATAATAACAGCATAGTTGTTGAACTTTGTACTTCTGTCAGTTTACAGCAATTGAAATCAGTATGTTACACATCCTATGTGTAATGTGTTGTATAACTTGATGCCTTTAAAATGATCAGCTCATTATTCTTACAAAGTATGGTTCCTGACACCTTTTCCTCTCTGTTCTCTCCACAGAACTCCCCAGTTGGGATGGTGCACACTAACCAGGCCACGGCTGGAGAGGAACCAGAAGAAGACCAGCCTGAAGAGATCTGTAGTGTCGAGAACGATGCTGAGATGCTGTGATAACAAGAAATCCGCTGACACTGTCCTCGATTATGATAGTTTATTACATCTTTACTTTCAGTGTCAATTTACAGATTTCTGCAGAAAATCCGGAGAACAACCAGCCCAATCTCTAATATGTTGTTTTCTCCCCATCCTTTGTCCCAACCAAGGTATATATATCCTATGTAACCTGATATGGGTGTTTTCCCCCTGTTAAGTTGCGTCAATTCAAATCTGGTATTAGGAACAAAAGAGGTCAATACACGTCTTCTAAAATAGACTAGTATTTTAATTAATGCAAAACACTTCAATGGTAAATATGATGTTCGTATATACGGGTCCACTGAAATACCACGCAGGGCACTCAGAGAACTGATCCATTGTTCTAAGTTCTTCTTCAAATACTCTGACAGAGATAGATCCCTGCTGGGCCTATCAGAGTAGAGACTGAGCGTGGTTTAGACTTACTCAGCCTATCCGTTGGCGCACAGGCTGGTCCCAGGCCCTTGGCGCTCCACTGTTGCACACTGTTGCCAGGCATAAGTTGTTATCATCACAACCTGTAGAGTCAGCACCCATAGACACTGTTCCCCTGTACTCCTTGTACCTACGTCCTTGGACGGTTCACAGATCACAAAGAGGCAGTGTTCGTGTCTTTGAGAAATACAAGTCTTATCTCATCCTACCCCCTAACGTTCCTCACATGAATCACAGCTTGTTATGTGAAACAATTTATATCAGTACAGTACAAACCCATTATGTTTAATCATTAATGCATTCCTTCTAAGCTAGTCATCACATCTAGTTATGAGAAAATAGATCCCCACACCCCACAGACCAATCCCAGGACGCCACATAACATACTTCCTCTGTTTTAGGGTGCCCCTATAGAAATGCTCTCCAGATGCTTCCTCAAGCTGAGTCAACTTCCTCTAACACACCATTTGCAAACATCAGCAAAGTCATAAATTGTCTAGATACTACAGATCCACTACGGTGAGATAGAGTTCTCCAAACTACAGCCCAATGAGACCCCAGCTGCAGCCCAGGACAGGGACCAGGGGCAAGAGAGTGAGTACGCTGAAGTCAGTGTGACCGGGAGAGGGGCCCAGGAACCTAGATGGGCTTTACGCTCAAGTGAATAAGAAAAATGCGTTTGAAGTATTTTGCCAATGGGTATTAAGTGTTTTTATGGACAGTATTGGTATTGGTATTTAGTTGTTACATTTATCATTTTGAGCTCTTTGATTATCTGCATATTTGTAGAATTTTCTGGGATGCAAAGTGTTTAACTATAACTACAGTGCTTTGCAAAGTTTTCATCCCCCTTGGCGTTTTTCCTATTTTGTTGCATTACAACCTGTAATTTAAACTGATTTTTATTTGGATTTCATGTAATGGACATACACGAAATAGTCCAAATTGGTGAAGAAAAAAAAACGTGTTAAAAAAAATTCTAAAAAATAAATAACGGAAAAGTGGTGCGTGCATATGTATTCACCCCCTTTATTATGAAGCCCCTAAATAAGATCTGGTGCAACCAATCACCTTCAGAAGTCACATCATTAGTTAAATAAAGTCAACCTGTGTGCAATCTAAGTGTCACATGATCTGTCACATGATCTCAGTATATATACACTTGTTCTGAAAGGCCCCAGAGTCTGCAACACCACTAAGCAAGGGGCACCACCAAGCAGAAACTTTGAACATCTCACGGAGCACCATTAAATCCATTATTAAAAAATTTAAAGAATATGGCACCACAACAAACCTGCCGAGAGAGGGCCGCCCACCAAAACTCACGGACCAGGCAAGGAGGGCATTAATCAGAGAGGCAACAAAGAGACCAAAGATAACCCTGAAGGAGATGCAAAGCTCCACAGCGGAGATTGGAGTATCTGTCCATAGGACCACTTTAAGCCGTACACTCCACAGAGCTGGGCTTTACAGAAGAGTGGCCAGAAAAAAGCCATTGCTTAAAGAATTTTTTTAAAAAAAAAGCCATTGCTTAAAGGCATGTGGGAGACTCCCCAAACATATGGAAGAAGGTACTCTGGTCAGATGAGACTAAAATTTAGCTTTTTAGCCATCAAGGAAAACGCTATGTCTGGCGCAAACCCAACACCTCTCATCACCCAGAGAACACCTTCCCCACAGTGAAGCATGGTGGTGGCAGCATCATGCTGTGGGACTGGGAAACTGGTCAGAATTGAAGGAATGATGGATGGCGCTAAATACAGGGAAATTCTTGAGGAAAAACTGTTTCAGTCTTCCAGAGATTTGAGACTGGGACGGAGGTTCACCTTCCAGCAGGACAATGACCCTATGCATACTGCTAAAGCAACACTCGAGTGGTTTAAGGGGAAACATTTAAATGTCTTGGAATGGCCTAGTCAAAGCCCAGACCTCTGTAGCTCAATTGGTAGAGCATGGCGCTTGTAACGCCAGGGTAGTGGGTCGATCCCCGGGACCACCCATACGTAAAAATGTATGCGCACATGACTGTAAGTTGCTTTGGATAAAAGCGTCTGCTAAATGGCATATTATTATTATATTATAATCCAATTGAGAATCTGTGGTATGACTTAAAGATTGCTGTACACCAGCGGAACCCATCCAACTAGAAGGAGCTGGAGCAGTTTTGCCTTGAAGAATGGGCAAAAATCCCAGTGGCTAGATGTGCCAAGCTTATAGAGACATACCCCAAGAGACTTGCAGCTGTAATTGCTGCAAAATGTGGCTCTACAAAGTATTGACTTGGGGGTGAATAGTTATGCACACTCAAGTTTCAGTTTTTTTGTCTTATTTCTTGTTTGTATGCAGTTGCCGGAATAACAATATTATTTATTTTTAATGTATATATCTATGTTGGACTTATCATGTCAGTTTTTATGTTGAATGTTGAGCAAGAGAAGAAATTGAGGCTGTATTTGAAGTTGTTTATTAATTGCATTGTAATAAAAACCTTCACATTAAACGTCCATGAAATCTCTTGCTCTTATTGGTCCAACATTTCACATACAGTATCTCATGTCTAAACATAATATCATAATTAAACCATGTCATGATTAGAGATTATTCTTTGGGCGATAGCTTGTAAACATCCAATGCCTTTATACTTCATTACAAGATGTCAGTAAGGCAAGGCTACACGTTGGTTTTGCTCTATCACCTAATACCAACTCACATATCCACTGACAGTGTGTGGTGGCCTGACTGCATACAGTCATTTAAAGGGGAATTTCAGCCTGGGTGAATCTGGGCTTGTTTTCATCATGCCCGATGCATTTCTAGGACAGTGAGATGTGTTTCACACATAATTGCCCAGCAGAAACGCAGGTCTGGGCTTCGCACGCTGAATGATACACCCTATGACGGCTTCGGGTGTATTGATGGGGGGGGGGGGGATCTAAAAATAAATGTAATCCTGCTTTGTGGCATTTCACGATACTGTTCGCATCATACGTTTTTGTGCATGTAGATATGATTGTCCTTGTTCGGTAAGGCCATTGGACGTCTTTCAGCAATGTTCCTATCAGCGAATTCATTGCTAAATATGCAAGCAGACACATTTTTTCCAGTATCTGAAAGACTACAACTTGTGTTGGGCGGTGCTTCGTGCTCTTGCCCTGTCCCTCCCCAAGGCAGTCTTTTTTGAAAAGGAGGCATACACCAACAACTCAAGCCTTTGGGCAAAACTAAAAGAACTGATCAGACACAATGACTTAAAGTGATTCCTCTCATCAACACAAATTCGACCATTGAGCATTTTTGTATGTTCTATTAACTACATGGTGACATTCAACCATACATGTTTCAACCAGAATATAGCGAAGAAGATTTGAAACCAAAAGTTGGATTTAGCTAACGTTAGAAGCTCAGCTACAGTCGATGCCAGCACCAAGAGGGCAGATGACAAATATCGTGCCTAGCTAAGTACTGTAAGATATTTTTCCTTTAAGCCACCTAACTGTTTGCTAACTTAGCTAGGTAGCTAAGTTAGCTACCCTAATGTTGATGTTATGCTTGCACAGTCCAACTGTCGTTCAAACTACAATAGAGTATATATTTTTATTTGTTTTTGTCTTGCAGACAATACCGTGGTGGGCTCTTCCTAGAGTGAATTCTAGATACAGAAACAGAATACCTTTGCCTGCATGTGTCATTGTAGCAGAACTGTATCCCATGAACTGTATCCCTCTCCAGGGATTAGACATTACGCTGGATTTCAAGCAGATGACTCATGAGGAGCTGACTGGCAGTTTGATTATGACAACACTCCTCCCACAGCTTTACAAGTATTCCCTGACCTTACTGTACTTACTGTATGACCACCTCTCCCATCATCTGCTGATCACCAGTTCTCTTAGCTACAGATTGTTACACCAGATAATGTGATTTAACCAAAGATTGTTGGTATCCATTACTGGGAGTTACAGGATAGGTACTGTTTGGTGTAGCACAGATACTTTTTTACCAACCTTAGCAATGCCTACCTTTTTCTTCCTCGATTCGGGCAAACAGGAGTCTCATAAAATATCTGTGTCCAGTTGCAGGGGGTCAGTTTAAATTGAATTTAAAATAAATCGTTTTTTTTGCTCCATGAAGTAATCCAACAATGTGTACGCTGCCATCTTGTCTATTTCAAGTCTTCTCTCATTGATCGAGACAGGTCTCTGTCATCATGACATGCAGCACTTTGGGGTGGACACCCACTTGTCTCGATCAATGAGAGAAGACATGAAATAAACAAAATCTTTGGGTAAATCACATTATCTGGTGTAACAATCTGTAGCTACAGTTCTCTGCACTTATATGTCTCTACACCTGAGACACACTCGAACACACTGAACTGTACTACACTGTTCATAAAAAAAAAAGTGTATGTTAATTTTATCATATAAAATGTTTGTTGAATATACAGTTCTCTTGAGTTAGCATTAAATAGTGTCCTGTTTAGATTTGGACAAATAAACGTTATTTGGATATCTGAAGGTCTAGCATCTGTTTGATGCTACAGAGCCCTTGACAGCTTATATAAATATATTCTGTGACTCCATAAATGCAGAAAAATGTAGAAGATTGATAGAAAATATCCATATTTATTTTATGGTGGCTACATCAGGGCTCTCCAACCCTGTTCCTGGAGAGCTACCGCCCTGTAGGTTTTCACTCCAACCCTAATCTAGCACACCTGATTCTAATAATTAGCTGGTTGATAAGATGAACCAGGTTAGTTACTGGGGTTGGAGTGAAAACTTACAGGAGGGTAGCTCTCCAGGAAGAGGGTGGGAGACCACTGTTCTACATGGTCTTATGCTGAGCCAGACTAGCTGCGTTTACACAGGCAGCCCAATTCTGATTTTTTTCCCACTAATTGTTCTTAATATAGATGATTTTCAAGTACATATGTTGTAGAATTAAACACCTATATGCCTTAAAATGTTTATGGATTGAGAACCAGTTGAAGGGTTAATACAGAGCAGAGACATTTATGTGTTTTTCATAACTCCCTGCAGCTGGTCTGGGTATGTCAATGACATGTGATGGAGATACAACTCCTCGTGGTGGCTGTGTGGAGATTGGAGTAACAATGGAACTAGTGTTATCATTTGTTTGTGCTTATGACCTGACACATAGCCACATGCACATAATCTCAAGGGCCAGGGAGGATGGTAAATGATAAATGCTTAAATGTATGTGGTTGAGAATGGGTTATGGATGACATGTTTAAACCATGTTTAAGTATTAATTGATATGTTTTATAATGTGTTATGAAATGATAAAGGTAAAACAGAATGAACATGATTGATACTTTGTACTTCAGATATATGTCTGGATAGTGAATATAGTCAATACAGAGTGTGATTGTTCTTTAATGTACGTATGTACATAATTTTTTGAGTCACGCCACTAATAAGATACAGAGGCCCCATTTAGAGAAGCGCAAGTAGCCCTCGTGAGTAGCCAACATGTGATACTGAAATATGTTATTCATTCACATAGAGTGGAGTGACTATGTATGTTGTATCAGTGTGACTATGCATTTGTGTCTGTATAAAAGGACAGCTCCGGTTCAGGGCAAGCAGTTGCTCCATGGAGCAAGCTCGGCTTTGTTTTGCAAATAATAAAAGTCAAATTTTTGAATTCACAAGTTCCAGTCTCTTGAGAAATATTTTTAAGTTGACTACTTTTTGAGTCAAATATTTCTACGACATTAACCACGTCAGATATTTTTCAGAACTGATCTGATTGGTCAAAAGACCAATTAGTGAAAAGAATATCAGAATTGGGCTGCCTGTGTAAACGCAGCCATAGTCCTTGATCCGGCTTCGGTACACTGGCAATGGTGTTCGGCATGGTGGGCTGGGGAAGCTGAGACTCTTTGTGCTTACGGCGAATGGTCTTGTCCTGTCTGCGGTGAACGGCCAGCTGGATAAGACTGACAAAAGTGGTGTAGAGCTTCTTAACCACTAACTGTTTGGTCCTCTTGCAGAAGATTTGCAGGTACTGCACGTCTCCTGGAAAGACATGGTTGTCCTGTTAGCATTTTACACTTTTTGTGGAAGGGACGTAGGGCAACACGCCTTTGTTGGTAATCAACCGAACGGGACCGGCTAGCGTATTGTTTAGGGACAATGAGAGGACATCGGGAGCTGCTTTTGAGAGGAAAGATCAGTCAACAAAGAGAATGGGCTTGGCGGCTGCAGAAGGTGTGAAAAGTCTTAGGAGGGCAGTTCTTACACAGTATGAATTGTTGTGTATAGGAGATTGAGGAGA
The DNA here is from genome assembly GCF_020615455.1 of Coregonus clupeaformis. NCBI lineage: Eukaryota > Metazoa > Chordata > Actinopteri > Salmoniformes > Salmonidae > Coregonus > Coregonus clupeaformis. Next base: position 39,048,144 of record NC_059198.1, on the reverse strand, counting down.
AATGGCACCTCAATTGCTCTCATACACAACAATACATTTACTGTCTAAGCCAACGTTTCCCAAACTCGGTCCTGAGGACCCCAAGAGGTGCACGTTTTGTTTTTTGCGCTAGAACTACATAGCTTGATGAAGAGTTCATTATTTGAATCAGCTGTGTAGTGCTAGGGCAAAAACCAAAATGTGCACCCCTTGGGGTCCCCAGGACTGAATTTGGGATACGCTGGCTTAGACAGTAAATGTATTGTTGTGTATGAGAGCAATTGAGGTGCCATTTCTCCTCAATCTCCCAAGCGCTGGTCTAACACAACCCTGCACAACCGTAACCCCCTTCCTCATCTCAAAGTACTGTCTATAAACCTCCCCCAGCCCATTGACTTTGACAAATCATTCTTGTCAATAGTAGCCCTTTGCAGGGGCTTTTTGTAGACATATCTGTATTGTTTTTTGAGAATCTGCAGAGAGAAGAATGAGGTGGTTGTGTCATTACTGTTGTAGTCTTGATTTTATACCTTTCAGTGTCCCTTGCTGGTTTCTGTCCCACAATCTTGTTGTGCTCCATAACTGCAAGGTGTGTCCACTCCCTCATGCTTGTGTACCCAAAATTCCGCCACTGGAGTGTTCTTCAGCAGGGCACTGTGGAATGACTCCAGATAACCAGAGTTTTACAAAGAGAAAAGGTAAAAAGAGAAAAGGGGTAGACTAAATTGATTACATGGTCTGGAAGGTACTCCGTGGTCCTCAGGCTACCTCGAACCACCTGTAACCCCATAACACAAACACAAACCATACAAACACTACCCAATTCATGTTTATACAATGCTTACTGTAAATTGAGCTTTCTTAGCCGTCAGCTTGTAAATATTTTTCCCAAATCTGTCACGGTTTACTAAGCCAGAACCCAGAAGCAGACCAGGACAAGGTGAGTTGAAACGAAGGTGAGTATTTATTTAACAGATTCAACAAACGATGCAGAATAATCCAGGGGACAGAGCAGGCGGCGGAGATGAGTTGGTGGAGGTGCAGTGGCAGATCCAAGAATGGCTCGGCAGCCGCCGACAACCAGGCAGGGGTTGGGTGAAGGTTCCGGGAGATTGACTGCAGATAGAAACAAAACGGAGGTAAGTACACGGCAAGCCAACAAGGTGCAAAACAACAAACTAACGCTAGAAAACTCCAAGGCTGATACACTGACAAACATACTGTTCATGGCTAACGATCCGGCAGGGAATGGAAGTCAGGTCAGGGCTTAAGAAGGGTGATGATCAGGACCAGGTGTGCAGACCGCTGATGAGATGCAGGTGCGGTTAATTGGGAGATCTCCCGCCTAGCAACGTCGCCCGGCAACCAGGCCGGGAGCGTTCACGAACCCTCAGGAAATTGGAGATTCCGAGCAGAAAAATGGCAACACAGGCAGGAACCGACTCAGGATGCAGGGTTCGTGACAGTACCCCCCCTCCGACGAACGCCACCGGGCGGACTACCCGGAGCGCCAGGATGGAGGCGGTAGAAGTCACGAAGGAGGTCAGCATCAAGGATCTGGCACCGAGGAATCCAACTCCTCTCTTCAGGACCATACCCCTCCCAGTCCACGAGATACTGGAAACCCCGGCCCCGCCGTCTGGAATCCATAATGCGGCGCACCGTGTAGGCAGGATCACCTCCGATCATCCGAGGGGGAGGAGGAGGAGGCGGAGGGGGTAACAGAGGACTGAGGAGAACAGGCTTGAGGCAGGAGACATGAAAGGTGGGATGGACTCTGAGCGTTCTAGGTAACTTGAGTCGAACCGCAACAGTATTGATCACCTTCTCCACCACAAACGGACCAATGAACTTCGGTGACAGTTTCTTAGACTCAGTCCGCAGAGGAAGATCCCGTGTGGCCAACCAGACCCTATCTCCGATGGTATAGGTGGGGGGCGGGAATCCGGCGCCGATTCGCCTGGAGCTGATACCGGTCAGAAACTCTAAGGAGGGCCTTTCTGGCCCGATGCCAGGTCCGGTGGCAACGACGAATGTGGGCCTGAACAGAGGGCACTGAGAGATCCTTCTCCTGAGAAGGAAACAAGGGAGGTTGGTAGCCATACAGGCACTGGAAGGGAGACATCCCAGTGGCAGATGTAGGGAGAGTATTGTGGGCATACTCAACCCAAGGCAACTGAGAGACCCAGGAGGTGGGGTTGGAGGAGACAAGGCAGCGTAGCGTGGATTCCATCTTCTGGTTGGCTCTCTCCGCCTGACCATTAGATTGGGGGTGAAAACCAGATGTGAGACTGACTGTAGCTCCAATGGCCAAACAGAAAGACTTCCAGACAGCAGAGGTAAACTGAGGGCCACGGTCGGAAACTATGTCACTGGGCAACCCGTGGACCCTGAAAACCTCCCTAACCAGGATCTCGGACGTCTCAGAGGCCGAGGGAAGCTTGGAAATGGGCACAAAGTGGGCGAACTTGCTGAACCTGTCCACGATAGTCAGAATGACCGTGTTCCCCTCAGAAGAGGGCAACCCAGTGACAAAGTCCAGGGCCAGATGCGACCATGGTCGCCGGGGAATAGGGAGGGGGTGAAGCAGTCCAGAGCTGGGCCGGTTGGCACTCTTATTCTGCGCACACACTGGACAGGCAGCAACAAACCTCCGAGTGTCTTCTCCCATGGCCGGCCACCAAAATCGTCTGCGAAGTAACGCCATCGTCCGAGCCACGCCAGGGTGACAAGCCATCTTGCTGGCGTGGGACCATTGGAGGACAGCAGAACGAACCGACTCCGGCACAAACAAACGACCGGGTGGACCGTTACGGGACCGGGCTGCGTCCGAAGGGCCGCCATAACCTCCTCCTCAATCCTCCACTAACTGCTCCCACGACACAGTTCCGGGGAAGAATCGTCTCGGTCTTGGCCCCACTCTCCTCCGTCTTGGAGAACATCCGGGACAAGGTGTCCGCCTTGCCGTTCTTAGACCCAGGTCGGAACGTCAGGGAAAAAATTAAAGTGTCCGAAAAACAAAGCCCACCTGGCCTGGACGGGAGTTGAGACGTCTAGCCGATTGCACGTAAGCAAGATTCTTGTGGTCGGTCCAGACAATAAACGGTTGCTCCGCCCCCCTCCAACCAGTGGCGCCACTCCTCCAAGGCAAGCTTCACCGCGAGAAGCTCCCGGTTACCCACATCGTAGTTCCTCTCCGCAGACGAAAGACGACGAGAGTAGTAGGCGCAGGGATGGAGTTTCCCGTCAGTGGAGCATCGCTGGGACAGGATGGCGCCAACCCCCACATCAGACGCATCCACTTCCACGACGAACTGACGGGCCGTGTCAGGTTGAGAGAGAATCGGTGCGTTGGTGAATCGCCTCTTCAAATCCAGGAACGCTCGGTCCGCCTCAGGATTTCAACTGAAGGTCCTGGTACTGGAAGTCAGGGCAGTTAAAGGAGTGGCCACACGGCTGTAATCCCGGATGAATCTGCGATAGAAATTTGCAAACCCCAGAAACCTCTGGAGCTGCAATCTCGTACCGGGCTGGGCCCATTCCAGAACCGCCCTAACCTTCTCCTGGTCCATCCTAATCTCTCCCCTGGAGATGATGTACCCGAGGAAGGATGTAGTGTGGGCGTGAAATTCGCACTTCTCGGCCTTCACGAACAGGCGATTCTCCAACAATCGCTGCAGAACCTGCCTGACATGCTGGACGTGGCTGGAAGGTTCCTTCGAGAAGATAAGAATGTCATCCAGGTAAACAAACACAAAGAGACCGATCATATCTCTCAGGACATCATTCACCATACTCTGGAACACTGCTGGAGCATTGGTCAGTCCAAACGGCATCACCTGATACTCGAGTGACCCATCGGTGTATTGAAACCCGTCAACCACTTGTCCCCCCTCTCTGATCCGGACCAGGTGATACGCATTGCGTAGGTCTAGCTTGGTGAACACAGTAGCACCCTGTAAGGAGTCGAAGGCAGAGCTCATCAAGGGCAGGGGATACTTGTTCTTGACCGTGATATCATTCAACCCCCGATAATCAATACACGGTCGAAGAGAGCCATCCTTCTTACCCACAAAGAAGAATCCTGCCCCCAGGGGTGATGACGAGGGACGAATGAGACCAGCAGCTAGGGACTCCTTGGTGTAGGTCTCCAAAGCCTCACGTTCAGGTCGGGAGATGCTGTATAACCGTCCCCTTGGGATAGACAGCTCCAGGGAACAGGTTTATGGCACAATCATATGGTCGGTGGGGAGGGAGTGACAGAGCCCTCTGCTTACTGAACACTTCCCCCAAATCGTGATATGTCTCGGGAACCAGGGACAAATCTGGGGGTTTAGCCTCAATCACCTGACTGGGAACAGAATGGGAACAGGCAGTCTTGAGGCAGTTAGCATGACAATCAAGGCTCCAACTAGTTACCTTGCCAGTCACCCAATCGAACGTGGGATTGTGTTCTTTCAGCCAGGGGTATCCAAGGACCAGAGGAACATGGGAAGAAGGCAGAATGGAGAATGAGATCACCTCAGAATGATTCCCTGACAACAGCATCTTGACCGGTTCAGTCCTCATCGTGATACGTGCCAGACTACTGCCGTCCAGAGTGGTAGCTTCAATGGCTTCCGGTAATCGCTCCTTGGAAAGCCCCAGCTGTTCCACCACTTCGGCATCAATAAAGCTTCCATCGGCACCTGAATCGACGAAAGCGTTAATCGCTAAACTCTGATTCCTGTTCATGAGGGTAGCCGGGAAACGGGGTCTGACAGAGGTATTGAGAGGTTGAAACTGGCTCGCTAAAAGTCCTCCCAACTTTAACGAGCCGAGCAGTTTGACGACCGCCGGGAACAAGTGGAGATGTAATGTCCCGAACTACCACAGTAGAGGCAGCAGTTGGTCTTACGTCTATGTTGGCGCTCCTCCTTGGTTAACCCGTGCCGCCCCACTTGCATGGGTTCAGAATCTGGAGGCAGGACCTCGCCACTAATCCTGTGTGGTGGACAATGATCAACGTATTCTGGTCCACCCCCTGACCCGACTGGGAACTGAGAAGCTGATTGATTGGACGGGCCCCATTGCTTCTCCCTCCTTCTCTCTCGAACTCTGTTATCCACCCGAATAGACAAGGCTACCAAGCTGTCCAGGTCACTAGGCTCCGGATAGGAGATCAACTCATCCTTGAGCTGCTCCGACAGCCCCTGGTAAAAGGCCGCTTGCAGAGACTCCTCATTCCACCCACTCTCCACAGCCAAAGTCCTGAACTCGATCACGAAGTCGGCAACGCTGCGAGTTCCTTGGCGAAGCGAAAACAGGCGCCTAGCTGCGTCCATACCTCGGACGGGATGGTCAAATAGCTTCCTCATCTCGGCCGTGAACTCCTGGTATGAAGCCATGCAGGTGTCCTGTCGTTCCCAAACGGCTGAAGCCCACTCCAGAGCTCGACCACGCAGCAACTCAATGACAAAGGCTATCCTAGCCTTGTCTGTGGCATAAGAGTGGGGCTGTAGATCGAACACTAAACCACACTGCATAAGGAAAGAACGGCATCTTCCCAACTTCCCCTCATATTTATCAGGCGTCGGAACCTTGGGCTCACAGAAGGGCACAGCTCCAGAAGCGGCAGGCGAGATGGGTGAAACCGGTCGTGGATTCTCCACCGGCAAACTGAGCTGAGCCTGGATCTTCGTCAGACTGGTAGAAAAGTTCCGAACGGACAATGCTATCTCCTGTAGTGCCGTGCTATGTTGTCCCAACATCTTCTCCTGATGGGTAATGGCATGGCGAACAGAGTCCAGGTCCGCTGGGTTCATTTCTGGCCGGATCGTTCTGTCACGGTTTACTAAGCCAGAACCCAGAAGCAGACCAGGACAAGGTGAGTTGAAACGAAGGTGAGTATTTATTTAACAGATTCAACAAACGATGCAGAATAATCCAGGGGACAGAGCGGGCGGCGGAGATGAGTTGGTGGAGGTGCAGTGGCAGATCCAAGAATGGCTCGGCAGCCGCCGACAACCAGGCAGGGGTTGGGTGAAGGTTCCGGGAGATTGACTGCAGATAGAAACAAAACGGAGGTAAGTACACGGCAAGCCAACAAGGTGCAAAACAACAAACTAACGCTAGAAAACTCCAAGGCTGATACACTGACAAACATACTGTTCATGGCTAACGATCCGGCAGGGAATGGATGTCAGATCAGGGCTTAAGAAGGGTGATGATCAGGACCAGGTGTGCAGACCGCTGATGAGATGCAGGTGCGGTTAATCGGGAGATCTCCCGCCTAGCAACGTCGCCCGGCAACCAGGCCGGGAGCGTTCACGAACCCTCAGGAAACTGGAGATTCCGAGCAGAAAAATGGCAACACAGGCAGGAACCGACTCAGGATGCAGGGTTCGTGACAAAATCACCTTCACCTTGTGCAGAGCTAGGGGTTGGAAGCGCATGTTGGTGGAATCAGATTCTGTACCACCTACAACAAAATACAGAACAATACAACATTTATCCACCCCACTTGTATTGATATCTATTACACTGGCTAGCTTACCATACCTAACATGGACATTTTAATACTGTCTGCTTGCTGTTAGCTAACTAGGGTGACTAATTTGGCTGAGACTGGCTGAGAAGCAACTAACCAACCATAGACGATTCATACTCATTTTCGCGCTTGTTTGTAATTAGCACAGCCAGGCACAGAACACCACACAGGCAAAGACAAACATTAGTGAAAAACAAACATTGTCCAAAAACATCTTGTCTACAGAAGTTCTGAGATTGCTATGTGTTGTTCGTTCGAAGTACACAGTGCCGTCGTCCAAGTTTGTGGGCATGCCCCATCTACCTTAGCGGGTGGTATCTGCATTCGCTATGAATGCTGGACTGTGATTCACTATGAGCAGAAGTCGAAACTTCCCGATTCTACCAGTGAAATGAAAATGTTCTAGATTGTGGTTTGGATAATTGTGATGTTTTTGATAAAAACTTAATGTTTTTAATATAGTAATGACTATATGCTGTGGCAGAGCCAGGGTGAAATTCCCCTTTAATTGTATTTTCTTACATTTTAGAATCTTTAGTTTACATATACCTACATATGCACAATGCAGTTTCCACAAAACTGCTATGAGCTTGTCAGTCACTGTTTTTGTCAGACCCACCCTAACCCCATCATAATGCAGCATGAGCATAATGTAGTGTCCAATAGTCCTAGCTTTCTCTCTTCAAACATCCCTGTCTGATTCAATTATTTTCCATTCCTGACCCTGTCCTCCAGAGCCTTCAGCTCTCCCTCTAGCTAAGCCTTCAGCTTCCTCCACCTAAAATTGGGGCACTATGTTCAAAAAGTGCTGTAATTTCTAAAAGGTTCACCCGATATGGATGAAATACACTCAAATTAAAGCTGACATTCTGCACTAACCTCATAGTCATTGTTTGATTTCAAATCCAATGTTTTGAAGTATAGAGCCAAAATAATAAAAAATGCTTCACTGTCCCAATAATTATGGAGGGCACTGTAATGTAACATTCAACCTCATAATGACACATCCATGGCCACATTTTGAGGTTACTGTAACTATACATTTCTTCTTATTTAATCATATAAAGTGTGCACTTTGAACATAGCATGCTGATATGAAGAGTGTTTGATCCAATATTATAAAGATTGTAAATTTTATGAGAGAGCGAGGAAAGCCATGTGTTAGTGGTATCACGAGTGAGGAGCAGAGGGTTGGTGTGCCAAGATAGATTGGGGGCCACTAGTGCTAATTTTAGGATTGGTGCGTTATGGAATGGCCTGGCTAGGATGAGATATGACACCAAGGAGAGGAATGATATGTGGGAAGTGAGTGGCAGCTAGTAATAGTTAGCAACTGGGTAGGATAAAAGTAGACTGGAAGAGCACTATATAGGCTTAGAGAGAGTCTATGTAATTCAGTCATATGATAAGAGGCAAAGCACGTTAATCTTATTATGTGATCCAGTACTGAATTACATTTACATTTACGTCATTTAGCAGACGCTCTTATCCAGAGCGACTTACAGTTAGTGAATGCATACATGTTTTGTTTTTTTAAATATATATTTTTTAATTGTTATATATATATATATATATATATATATATATATATATATATATTTTTTTCATACTGGCCCCCCATGGGAAACGAACCCACATCCCTGCCGGCCAAACCCTCCCCTACCTTGGACGACGCTGGACCAATTGTGCGCCGCCCATGGGTCTCCCGGTCGCGGCCGGCTGCGACAGAGCCTGGACTCGAACCAGGATCTCTAATGGCACCACTGCGCCACTCGGGAGTCAATACATGTAAATAAATGTAAATCAAACTTCCATCTGAGTGTCTGCTGCTTTCTCTTACATCCTGCACTTCTTCATACCAGAAACCCATCATAACACATGCATAGGCCGTTGCAGGTCTGTGGAGAGCTTCACAATTGCTGTATTAATCTGTGCAGAATTTCGAATGGCATTGATCAATTGCACCATATACTTTTAATGTAATCTCAACTGCAATCCAGATAATTTGGTTCTGCTATTAGAGGAAGAACAGTCATAACACATTAATCTGTTGTATAACTACAGTAAATAAAATATCTGACATTGTATTTCCATTTGTTAGACATTTGGGTGACAGTGATAGACATTTGCGTGACAACTAAACCCAAATCAGACATTGTTTTTTCCATTGAAATGTTGTTGTGCTTTTAGATTACATTTACATTTAAGTCATTTAGCAGACGCTCTTATCCAGAGCGACTTACAAATTGGTGCATTCACCCTATAGCCAGTGGGTTAACCACTTTACAACAAATTTTTTACTTTTTTTTATTTTTATTTATTTATTTATTTTTATTTTTTTTGGGGGGGGCTAGACGGATTACTTCATCCTATCCCAGGTATTCCTTAAAGAGGTGGGGTTTCAAATGTCTCCGGAAGGTGGTGAGTGACTCCGCTGTCCTGGCGTCGTGAGGGAGCTTGTTCCACCATTGGGGTGCCAGAGCAGCGAACAGTTTTGACTGGGCTGAGCGGGAACTATGCTTCCGCAGAGGAAGGGGAGCCAGCAGGCCAGAGGTGGATGAACGCAATGCCCTCGTTTGGGTGTAGGGACTGATCAGAGCCTGAAGGTACGGAGGTGCCGTTCCCCTCACTGCTCCATAGGCAAGCACCATGGTCTTGTAACGGATGCGAGCTTCAACTGGAAGCCAGTGGAGTGTGCGGAGGAGGGGGGTGACGTGAGAGAACTTGGGAAGGTTGAAAACCAGACGGGCTGCGGCATTCTGGATGAGTTGTAGGGGTTTAATGGCACAGGCAGGGAGCCCAGCCAACAGCGAGTTGCAGTAATCCAGACGGGAGATGACAAGTGCCTGGATTAGGACCTGTGCCGCTTCCTGTGTAAGGCAGGGTCGTACTCTCCGAATGTTGTAGAGCATGAACCTGCAGGATCGGGTCACCGCCTTGATGTTAGCGGAGAACGACAGGGTGTTGTCCAGGGTCACGCCAAGGCTCTTCGCACTCTGGGAGGAGGACACAACGAAGTTGTCAACCGTGATGGCGAGATCATGGAACGGGCAGTCCTTCCCCGGGAGGAAGAGCAGCTCCGTCTTGCCAGGGTTCAGCTTGAGGTGGTGATCCGTCATCCATACTGATATGTCGGCCAGACATGCAGAGATGCGATTCGCCACCTGGTTATCAGAAGGGGGAAAGGAGAAGATTAGTTGTGTATCGTCAGCGTAGCAATGATAGGAGAGGCCATGTGAGGATATGACAGAGCCAAGTGACTTGGTGTATAGGGAGAAAAGGAGAGGGCCTAGAACTGAGCCCTGGGGGACACCAGTGGTGAGAGCACGTGGTGCGGAGACAGCTTCTCGCCACGCCACTTGGTAAGAGCGACCGGTCAGGTAGGACGCAATCCAGGAGTGAGCCGCGCCGGAGATGCCCAGCTCGGAGAGGGTGGAGAGGAGGATCTGATGGTTCACAGTATCAAAGGCAGCAGACAGGTCTAGAAGGACAAGAGCAGAGGAGAGAGAGTTAGCTTTAGCAGTGCGGAGAGCCTCCGTGACACAGAGAAGAGCAGTCTCAGTTGAATGACCAGTCCTGAAACCTGACTGGTTTGGATCAAGAAGGTCATTCTGAGAGAGATAGCAAGAGAGTTGGCTAAAGACGGCACGCTCAATAGTTTTGGAAAGAAAAGAAAGAAGGGATACTGGTCTGTAGTTGTTGACATCAGTGGGATCGAGTGTTGGTTTTTTTGAGAAGGGGTGCAACTCTCGCTCTCTTGAAGACGGAAGGGACATGGCCAGCGGTCAAGGATGAGTTGATCAGCGAGGTGAGGTAGGGGAGAAGGTCACCGGAGATGGTCTGGAGAAGAGAGGAGGGGATGGGGTCAAGCGGGCAGGTTGTTGGGCGGCCTGCAGTCACTAGTCGCAAGATTTTATCTGGAGAGAGAGGGGAGAAAGAAGTCAAAGCATAGGGTAGGGCAGTGTGAGCGGGACCAGCAGTGTCATTAGACTTAACAAACGAGGATCGGATGTCGTCAACCTTCTTTTCAAAGTGGTTGACGAAGTCATCCACAGAGAGAGAGGAGGGGGGGGAGGATTCAGCAGTGAGGAGAATGTGGCAAAGAGCTTCCTAGGGTTAGAGGCTGATGCTTGGAATTTAGAGTGGTAGAAAGTGGCCTTAGCAGCAGAAACAGATGAAGAAAATGTAGAGAGGAGGGAGTGAAAAGATGCCAGGTCGGCAGGGAGTTTAGTTTTCTTCCATTTCCGCTCAGCTGCCCGGAGCCCTGTTCTGTGAGCTCGCAATGAGTCATCAAGCCACGGAGCTGGAGGGGAGGACCGAGCAGGCCGGGAGGATAGGGGACACAGGGAGTCAAAGGATGCAGAAAGGGAGGAGAGGAGGGTTGAGGAGGCAGAATCAGGAGATTGGAGGGAGAAGGATTGAGCAGAGGGAAGAGATGATAGGATGGAAGAGGAGAGAGTAGTGGGAGAGAGAGAGCGAAGGTTGCGGCGGCGCGTTACCATCTGTGTAGGGGCAGAGTGAGTAGTGTTGGAGGAGAGCGAGAGAGAAAAGGATACAAAGTAGTGGTCGGAGACATGGAGGGGAGTTGCAGTGAGATTAGTAGAAGAGCAACATCTAGTAAAGATGAAGTCAAGCGTATTGCCTGCTTTGTGAGTAGGGGGGGACGGTGAGAGGGTGAGGTCAAAAGAGGAGAGGAGTGGAAAGAAGGAGGCAGAGAGAAATGAGTCAAATGTAGACGTAGGGAGGTTGAAATCCCCCAAAACTGTGAAGGGTGAGCCATCCTCAGGAAAGGAACTTATCAAGGCGTCAAGCTCATTGATGAACTCTCCAAGGGAACCTGGAGGGCGATAGATGACAAGGATATTAAGCTTAAATGGGCTAGTGACTGTGACAGCGTGGAATTCAAATGAGGAGATAGACAGATGGGTTAGGGGAAAAATTGAGAATGACCACTTGGGAGAGATGAGGATTCCTGTGCCACCACCCCTCTGACCAGATGCTCTCGGGGTATGCGAGAACACATGGTCAGACGAGGAGAGAGCAGTAGGAGTAGCAGTGTTTTCAGTGGTAATCCATGTTTCCGTCAGCGCCAGGAAGTCGAGGGACTGGAGGGTAGCATAGGCTGGGATGAAGTCAGCCTTGTTGGCGGCAGAACGGCAGTTCCAGAGGCTGCCTGAGACCTGGAACTCCAGGTGTGTGGTGCGTGCAGGGACCACCAGGTTAGAGAGGCAGCAGCCACGCCGTGTGAGGCGTTTGTGTAGCCTGTGCGGAGAGGAGAGAACAGGGATAGGCAGAAGCATAGTTGACAGGCTGCAGCAGATGGCTACAATAATGCAGAGGAGATCGGAATGAAATGAACTAAACATCTGGGAAAGGAGAGAGCAGGCCTCCCTCACCAAAAAAAATATAACTCTCCCAACTTCCACCTCAGAAACTATAATTGTTTCACTGAACCACCCGAATAAAACTCTCCCAACTTCCACTTTAGAAATTAGAATTGTTGTAAACTACAGCAGACTGTTATCAGTAGCTGTAATTAAGTACAGCAGCTACCAACCACCTAACGTTAATGCCTCGGATAATGAGGTTAGAAAAACAGCTGAATGGTGGCAGCTAGCTGGCTCAATCACAGGTACTCTTAAGCATGAAATAACATTGGAAACAACTAACCACAGTTGCTAAAAGTTACCAGTAGCTACCCGCTAGCTAGCTAGCTAGCTTTGTTGGTCCAAGTAGTGGGTAAGCTAGCCTCGTGCTTCGCGGGGTCCGCCGAATACAATACTTACCTACAATAATTACCTACAATAACCTACAATAACTACCTGAGTAAGCTACCTATAATACCTAACTACAATACCTACCTACAATCTAAATACATGGTTTAAGCTTTACTCAACACCATATAAGAAGCCAAGCTTACCTTTCATAACGCAGCAATGATTAAACGTTGGGTAGCTAGCACAAAGATATTGTATTTAGCTACTACAGTACAGCCAGCTGGTAGTGTTGGCTAGCTAGCAATGGCTGCTGTGTTGACTTTGTTTGAAAAACGGCGTCGGTGCTGAACGAATGTAGCTGGCTAAAAGGATATTGTTTTTAGTTGCTACCGTTGCTAATAGCTACTCGCCAGCTAATCCAGGAGGTGAGTTAGCTAGCTAGCTTCGTGCTACACCCGGCACCGCCGAATACAAAAGTAACCTACAATAACTACACAACAACTACCCACAACAGCCCACGATGCCTACCTATACTACTTAATAATATACAGCCCACGATGCCTACCTATAATACCTAACTACAATCTAAATACATAGTTTAAGCCTTACTCGACAAAGCCCAAGCTATGTATAAAGCCAAACTGGCAGACTGCAATCAGTAGCCGTAATTAAGTACAGCAGCTACCAATCATCTAACGTTAATGATAATGAGGTTAGAAAAACAGCTGAATGGTGGCAGCTAGCTGGCTCAATCACAGGTACTCTTAAGCGTGAAATAACATTGGAAACAACTAACCACAGTTGCTAAAAGTTACCAGTAGCTACCCGCTAGCTAGCTAGCTAGCTTTGTTGGTCCAAGTAGTGGGTAAGCTAGCCTCGTGCTTCGCCGGGGTCCGCCGAATACAGTCCTTACCTACAATAATTACCTACAATAACCTACAATAACTACCTGAGTAAACTACCTATAATACCTAACTACAATACCTACCTACAATCTAAATACAGTCCTGCTGCTGGATTGTTGCCCTCCTACGGCCTCCTCCACGTCTCCTGATGTACTGGCCTGTCTCCTGGTAGCGCCTCCATGCTCTGGACACTACGCTGACAGACACAGCAAACCTTCTTGCCACAGCTCGCATTGATGTGCCATCCTGGATGAGCTGCACTACCTGAGCCACTTGTGTGGGTTGTAGACTCCGTCTCATGCTACCACTAGAGTGAAAGCACCGCCAGCATTCAAAAGTGACCAAAACATCAGCCAGGAAGCATAGGAACTGAGAAGTGGTCTGTGGTCACCACCTGCAAAACCAGTCTTTATTGGGGGGTGTCTTGCTAATTGCCTATAATTTCCACCTGTTGTCTATTCCATTTGCACAACAGCATGTGAGATTTATTGTCAATAAGTGTTGCTTCCTAAGTGGACAGTTTGATTTCACAGAAGTGTGATTGACTTGGAGTTACATTGTGTTGTTTAAGTGTTCCCTTTATTTTTTTGAGCAGTGTATTTTAATTTTAGTGTTCAAATTAAATGAAGGAAATTCATTACAAGTAATGAGATTCAAAATTTTCAAAGTACTGCTGTTAGTTCATGTATTTGCTTCACAACTGAAATACCTATTTGCTATTTGATATGGGCAATGGTGTAAAGTACTTAAGTAAAAATACTTTCAAGTTCTACTTAAAGTAGTTTTTTGGGGGGTATCTACTTTACTATTTATATTTTTGACAACTTTTACTTAACTACATTCCTAAAGACAATAATGTACTTTTTACTCCATACATTTTCCCTGACAGGCAAAAGTACTTGTTCCATTTTGAATGCTTAGCAGGACAGGAAAATGTTCCATTTACGCACTTATCAAGAGAACATCCCTATTGCCTCTGATCTGGCGGACTCACGAAACACAAATGCTTTGTAAATGGTGTTGGAGTGTGCCCATGGCTATCTGTAAAGAAAAAAAACGAAACGTGTGTTGTCTGGTTTGCTTAATATAAGCAATTTGAAATTATTTATACTTTTACTGTTGATGCTTAGGTATATTTTTGCAATTACATTTACCTTTAATACTTTTAGACTTTTACTCAAGTATTTTACTGGGTGACTTTTACTTGAGTCATTTTCTATTAAGGTATCTTTACTTTTACTCATGTATGACAATTCGGTACTTTTTCCACCACTGGATATTGGGATGGTTCAATGCAGTACACTAACCTCCCTAATCCTGATAATGCCACGATTAAGAATGAGTCATGAATAATGATGAGTGAGAAAGTTGGAGGCTACAACAAAACACCAACATGAAAAAATACTATAGTATTCACTGTAGTGTTTGCGCAGACTACTGTAGTATGTCATGTTTTTGCAGACTAAAGTCTTGAGGAAACCTACCGGAGATCAACTGTTCCATAACCTGTTGGTCGGTAGGACTGGGATCTGAACAGATAGTACAGCACTTCTGCCCTTTTCTATAACCTGTAGAGAACACAATATATGGTCTATATTGACATGTTTTTTTATTTCACCTTTATTTAACCAGGTAAGCCAGTTGAGAACAAGTTCTCATTTACAACTGCGACCTGGCCAAGATAAAGCAAAGCAGTGCGATAAAAACAACAACACAGAGTTACATATGGGGTAAACAAAACATAAAGTCAAAAATACAACAGAAAATATATATACAGTGTGCGAATGTAGTAAGTTATGGAGGTAAGGCAATAAATAGGCCATAGTGAAAAAGAGTTACAATTTCGTATTAACACTGGTATAAAAGATGTGCAAAAGATGATGTGCAAATAGAGATACTGGGGTGCAAAATAAATAACAATATGGGGATGAGGTAGTTGGGTGGGCTAATTTCAGAATGGCTGTGTACAGGTGCAGTGATCGGTAAGCTGCTCTGACAACTGATGCTTAAAGTTAGTGAGGGAGATAAGTGTCTCCAGCTTCAGAGATTTTTGCAGTTCGTTCCAGTCATTGGCAGCAGAGAACTGGAAGGAATGGTGGCCAAAGGAGGTGTTGGCTTTGGGGATGACCAGTGAGATATACCTGCTGGAGCGCAGACTACAGGTGGGTGTTGCTATGGTGACCAGTGAGCTAAGGTAAGACGGGGATTTGCCTAGCAGTGATTTATAGATGACCTGGAGCCAGTGGGTTTGGCAACGAATATGTAGTGAGGGCCAGCCAACAAGAGCGTACAGGTCACAATGGTGGGTAGTATATGGGGCTTTGGTGACAAAACGGATGGCACTGTGATAGACTACATCCAATTTGCTGAGTAGAGTGTTGGAGGCTATTTTGTAAATGACATCGCAGAAGTCAAGGATCGGTAGGATAGTCAGTTTTACGAGGGCATGTTTGGCAGCATGAGTGAAGGAGGTTTTGTTGCGAAATAGGAAGCTGATTCTAGATCTAACTTTTGATTGGAGATGCTTAATGTGAGTCTGGAAGCAGAGTTTACAGTCTAACCAGACACCTAGGTATTTGTAGTTGTCCACATACTCTAGGTCAGACCCGCCGAGAGTAGTGATTCTAGTCGGGCGGGTGCAAGCAGCATTCGGTTGAAGAGCATGCATTTAGTTTTACTAGTGTTTAAGAGCAGTTGGAGGCTACGGAAGGAGTGTTGTATGGCGTTGAAGCTCGTTTGGAGGTTTGTTAACACAGTGGCCAATGAAGGGCCAGATGTATACAAAATGGCGTCGTCCGCATAGAGGTGGATCCGAGCTTCACCAGCAGCAAGAGCAACATCATTGATATAAACAGAGAATAGAGTCGGCCCGAGAATTGAACCCTGTGGCACCCCCATAGAGACGGCCAGAGGTCCAGACAACAGGCCGTCCGATTTGACACATTGAACTCTATCTGAGAAGTAGTTGGTGAACCAGGCAAGGCAGTCATTAGAGAAACCAAGGCTATTTAGTCTGCCAATAAAAAATGCGGTGGTTGACAGAGTCGAAAGCCTTGGCCAGGTCGATGAAGACGGCTGCGCAGTACTGTCTTTTATTGATCGCGGTTATAATATCGTTTAGGACCTTGAGCGTGGCTGAGGTGCACCCATGACCAGCTCGGAAACCGGATTGCATAGCGGAGAAGGTACGGTGGGATTCGAAATGGTCGGTGATCTGTTTGTTAACTTCACTTTCAAATACTTTCGAAAGGCAGGGCAGGATGGATATAGGTCTGTAACAGTTTGAATCTAGAGTGTCACCCCCTTTGAAGAGGGGATGACCGCGGCAGCTTTCCAATCTCTGGGGATCTCAGACGTTATGAAAGAGAGGTTGAACAGGCTAGAAATAGGGGTTGCGACAATTTCGGCAGCTAATTTTAGAAAGAAAGGGTCCAGATTGTCTAGCCCAGCTGATTTGTAGGGGTCCAGACTTTTCAGCTCTTTCAGAACATCAGCTGTCTGAATTTGTGTGAAGGAGAAGCGGGGGGGGCATGGGCAAGTAGCAGCGGAGGGTGCAGAGCTGGTGGCCGGGGTAGTGATATTCAGGTGGAAAGCATGGCCAGCCATAGCAACATGCTTGTTGAAATTCTCGATTATTGTAGATTTATCGGTGGTGACAGTGTTTCCTAGCCTCAGTGCAGTGGGCAGTTGGGAGGAGGTGCTCTTATTTTCCATGGACTTTACAGTGTCCCAAAACTTTTTGGAGTTAGTGCTACAGGATGCAAATTTCTGTTTGAAAAAGCTAGCCTTTGCTTTCCTAACTGATTGTGAATATTGGTTCCTGACTTCCCTGAAAAGTTGCATATCGCGGGGGCTGTTCGATGCTAATGCAGTACGCCATGTAGGTTTTTTCACTTATGGGTGGCACAAATTGGGATATTGGAGAGAGGAGTGGGCAGGGTATATGCAAATTAAATAATGTAGTATTTACTATAGTTAAAAAACTACTGTTTTTCCGGACTGTAGTGATTTTGGGGAAATTATTGTAGTATTTACTACAGTGTTTAAAAAAAAGAATACACACACACACAAAAAAGGTGACATTCTCTACTGTCACCTCATATGAAACATTTTATCTAAAATAGAGCTAAATGTAAAATTTTAGCTTCGCTGTCCAAATACAGACAGGGGAGTGCATGTGTGGTCCTCTGTAGCTCAGCTGGTAGAGCACGGCGCTTGTAACGCCAAGGTAGTGGGTTCGATCCCCGGGACCACCCATACACAAAAATGTATGCACGCATGACTGTAAGTCGCTTTGGATAAAAGCGTCTGCTAAATGGCATATTATTATTATTATTATAAAGCGTCAAAAGAGTCCAGTGTGCCAAATAGGCGCACTGAAACCAAGAAGGCACACAGGGAAAATAACCCGGTGATACAAAATATAAGGAGCTCCACCGAGCTTCACTAATCTCACAATATACAATCACACACAAAGACAAGGGGGCAGAGGGAACACTTATACAGGTACTGATGAAGGGATATGATCCAGGTGTGTGTAATAAACAAGACAAAACAAATGGAATGAGGAGCGGCAGTGGCTAGAAGGCCGGTGACGACGAATGCCAAAGCCTGCCTGAACAAGGAGAGGAGGCAGCCTCGGAGGAAGTCGTGACAAGATGTTTCTACAACTTGATTGGAGTCCACCTGTGGTAAATTCAATTGATTGGACATGATTTGGAAAGGCACACACCTGTCTATATAAGGTCCCACAGTTAACAGTGCATGTCAGAGCAAAAACCAAGCCATGAGGTCGAAGGAATTGTCCGTAGAGCTCTGAGACAGGATTGTTTCGAGGCTCAGATCTGGGGAAGGGTACCAAAAGATTTCAGCAGCATTGAAGGTCCCCAAGAACACAGTGGCCTCCATCATTCTTAAATGGAAGAAGTTTGGAACCACCAAAACTCTTGCTACAGCTGACCGCCCGGCCAAACTGAGCAATCGGGGGAGAAGGGCCTTGGTCAGGGAGGTGACCAAGAACCTGATGGTCACTCTGACAGAGCTCTTGAGTTCCTCTGTGGAGATGGGAGAACCTTCTAGAAGGACAACCATCTCTGCAGCACTCCACCAATCAGGCCTTTATGGTAAAGTGGCCATGGGGGTGGCAGCATCATGCTGTGGGTGTTTTTCAGCGGCAGGGACTGGGAGACTAGACAGGATCGAGGGAAAGATGAACAGAGCAAAGTACAGAGAGATCCTTGTTGAAAACCTGCTCCAGAGCGCTCAGGACCTCAGACTGGGGCAAACGTTCACCTTCCAACAGGACAACGACCCTAAGCACACAGCCAAGACAACGCAGGAGTGGCTTCAGGACAAGTCTCTGGTTGTCCTTGAGTGACCCAGCCAGAGACCGGACTTGAACCTGATCGAACATCTCTGGAGAGACCTGATATAGCTGTGCAGCAACGCTCCCCATCCCACCTAACAGAGCTTGAGAGGATCTGCTGAGAAGAATGGGAGAAAGTCCCCAAATAAAGGCGTGCCAAGCTTGTAGCGTCATACCCAAGAAGACTCAAGGCTGTAATTGCTGCAAAAGGTCCTTCAATAAGTAGTAAAGGGTCTGAATACTTATGTAAATGTCATATTTCCATTGATTTATTCTCATAAATTTCCAAACATTTCTACAAACCTGTTTTTTCTTTGTCATTATGGGGTATTGTTTGTAAACAATTTAATCCATTTCAGAATAAGGCTGTAACCTAACAAAATGTGGAAAAAGTAAATGGGTCTGAATACTTTCCGAAGGCACTGTATGTCACTGATGAGATGTGAGATGTGACACATGAATTTCAGAACTTTAGTTTGTCAGAGCACAGTATGGGTGTGTGGTAGTCTTTCCTGTGGACCGTTTACATGATTGTAAGGCAAGTGTCCACTTCTACACTATTTTTAATTTACATTTTAAATCTTTAGACTACATTTTTTTTAAATGCTGAAGTCCAATCAGACATGCTCACAATGATTTTAACCTAAAAGTCCACAGTTACTTTTTTTATGCAACAAAAGACACATCAAACCACACGTGCAATTTCAATACAGGACTAAGATACAGGACTAAGATCGAATCGTACTACACTGGCTCTGACGCTCGTCGGATGTGGCAGGCTTGCAAACTATTACAGACTACAAAGGGAAGCACAACCGCGAGCTGCCCAGTGACACGAGCCTACCAGATGAGCTAAATTACTTCTATGCTCGCTTCGAGGCAAGTAACAATGAAACATGTATGAGAGCATCAGCTGTTCCGGACGACTGTGTGATCACGCTCTCTGTAGCCGATGTGAGTAAGACCTTTAAACAGGTCAACATTCACAAGGCCGCAGGGCCAGACGAATTACCAGGACGTGTACTACGAGCATGCGCTGACCAACTGGCAAGTGTCTTCACTGACATTTTCAACCTCTCCCTGTCTGAGTCTGTAATACCAACATGTTTCAAGCAGACCACCATAGTCCCTGTGCCCAAGAACACTAAGGTAACCTGCATAAATGACTACCGACCCGTAGTACTCACGTCTGTAGCCATGAAGTGCTTTGAAAGGCTGGTCAAGGCTCACATCAACACCATTATCCCAGAAACCCTAGACCCACTCCAATTTGCATACCGCCCCAACAGATCCACAGATGATGCAATCTCTTTTGCGCTCCACACTGCCCTTACACACCTGGACAAAAGGAACACCTATGTGAGAATGCTATTCATTGACTACAGCTCAGTGTTCAACACCATAGTCCCCTCAAAGCTCATCACTAAGCTAAGGACCCTGGGACTAAACACCTCCCTCTGCAACTGGATCCTGGACTTCCTGATGGGCCGCCCCCAGGTGGTAAGGGTAGGTAATGACACATCCGCCACGCTGATCCTCAACACGGGCCCTTCAGGGGTGCGTGCTCAGTCCCCTCCTGTACTCACTGTTCACTCATGACTGCATGGCCAGGCACAACTCCAACACCATCATTAAGTTTGCCGATGACACAACAGTGGTAGGCCTGATCATCAACAACGACAAGACAGCCTATAGGGAGGAGGTCAGAGACCTGGCCGTGTGGTGCCAGGACAACAACCTCTCCCTCAACATGATCAAGACAAAGGAGATGATTGTGGACTACAGGAAAAAGAAGAGGACCGAGCACGCCCCCATTCTCATCGACGGGGCTGTAGTGGAGCAGGTTGAGAGCTTCAAGTTCCTTGGTGTCCACATCACCAACAAACAAACATGGTCCAAGTACACCAAGACAGTCGTGAAGAGGGCACACAAAACCTATTCCCCCTAAGAAGACGGAAAATATGTGGTATGGGTCCTCAGATCCTCAAAAGGTTCTACAGCTGCACCATCGAGAGCATCCTGACTGGTTGCATCACTGCCTGGTATGGCAACTGCTCGGCCTCCGACCGCAAGGCACTACAGAGGGTAGTGCGTACGGCTCAGTACAAGCTTCCTGCCATCCAGGACCTCTATACCAGGCGGTGTCAGAGGAAGGCCCTAAAAATTGTCAAAGACTCCAGCCACCATAGTCATAGAATGTTCTCTCTGCTACCGCATGGCAAGCGATAGCGGAGTGCCAAGTCTAGGTCCAAGAGGCTTCTAAAAAGCTCTAACCCCAAGCCATAAGACTCCTGAACATCTAATGAAATGGCTACCCAGACTATTTGCATTTCCCCCCCTCCCCCACTCTTTTACGCTGCTGCTACTCTCTGTTTATTATCTATGCATAGTCACTTTAATAACTCTACCCACATATTACCTCAATTACCTCAACTAACCGGTGCCCCCGCACATTGACTCGGTACCGGTACCCCCTTTAATTATTTGTTACTTTTATCTTGTATTATTTTATATTGTTTATTTTTGTGTGATTTATTTTGGTATTCTTTCTTAACTGCATTGTTGGTTAAGGGCTTGTAAGTAAGGATTTCACTGTTGTATTCGGATCATTGTGACAAATAAAATAGGTGCAATAACTGGGCTACTGTATGTGCAATATTTGGATTATGTGTTTTACAACTAAAATATGATCAGGTCCAATAGCAATGAGTGTCATGTGCAATGTCTTGACTTCTGTATTGAAACACGTCTGTTTGTCCTGACTTTGTTTTTTTACATGTCTGACAAAACATTAGGAACACCTGCTCTTTCCATTACATAGACTGACCGGGTGAATCCAGGTGAAAGCCATGACTCCTTATTGATGTCACTTGTTAAATCTACTTCAATCAGTGTAGATGAAGGGGTGGAGACAGGTTAAATAGACATGGATTGAGACATGGATTGTGTATGTGTTCCATTCAGAGGGTGAATGGGCAAGACAAAATATTTAAGTGCCTTTGAACGGGGTATGGTAGTAGGTGCCAGGCACACCGGTTTGTGTCAAGAACTGCAGCGCTGTTGGGTTTTTCACGCTCAACAGTTTCCCGTGTGTATCAAGAATGGTCCATCAAGAATGGTCCATAATATTGCAACTCAATATTAGGAAGATGTCCTTAATGTACACTCATGTTTTGTATGTTGTCTGTTTGTATGTGTTCATGTTTTCACGTGCCTGGGGACTGCAGATGGAAATGAGCTGTTTGTCACGCTCTGGCTCCGGGACTCTGTAATTTGAGCCAGGGTGTGTTCATTCGTTGGGTGTATTTCTATGTTTGTATTTCTGTTGGGTTTATTTCTATGTTTGGTCAATGACTCCCAATCGGAGGTAACGAGTGTCAGCTGTCGGCTCGTTATCTCTGATTGGGAGCCATATTTAATCTGTATGTTTTCCTGTGGGTGTTGTGGGTTTTTGTTCCGTTTCGGTATGTTTAACCGTTGGACTTCACGAGTCGTGTTTTGGTTTGTTCGTTAATTAAAATAAAGTCATGTTTGTATCACACGCTGCGCCTTGGTCCGCTTCCTGTAACGACGATCGTGACAGAAAAACCCACCAAGATGGGACCAAGCAGCGTGTCCAGGAGCCATCGCCGGGGAGATCCCTCACAGATCTCCTTCACCTCCTGGACTGGGTCAAGCCGAGTGAGGAAGAGAGGGGCTTGACATTATGGCAGAAGGGCGAGAAGCTGGCGAGGGACATGGAGACCTGGGCCACGGGTAGGAGAGACGGCCCGAAAATTTTTAGGGGGGCTCACGACGGCGGACCAGCAGGAGGCCGCGAGTAGAGCGGTCCAGTGGGTTGCCGGAGAAGGCCGCCGGGTTACGGGGGCCACTGGTCAAAGAGGGGATGGAGGAAGTAGAGGCACGGCGAGAGGTACTGGCGTGTGTTGCCAGTCCGGTCCGGCCCGTTCCAGATCCCGGTGTAGGGCCAGTGGTGTGTGTCCCCAGTACAGTCCGGCCCATCCAAGCTTCCCGCACCAAGCCAGTGGTGTGCGTCGTCAGTCCAGTCCGGCCCATTCCTGCTCCCCGCATCAAGTCTGTGGTGCGTCTCGTCAGCCCGGCTCTGCCCGTTCCTGCTCTCCGCACCAGGTCTGTGGTGCGCGTCGCCAGTTCAGCCCGGCCTGTCCCTGCTCCCCGCATCAAGTCTGTGGTGCGTCTCGTCAGCCCGGCTCTGCCCGTTCCTGCTCCCCGCACCAGGTCTGTGGTGCGCTTCGTCAGCCCTGTCCGGCCCAGTCCTGCTCCCCGCACCAAGTCTGTGGTGCGTTTCGTCAGCCCTGTCCGGCCCGGTTCCGCTCTCCGCACCAAGTCAGGGGTGCGCCGTCAGCCCGGTCCGGCCCATTCCTGCTCCCCGCGCCAAGGCAGTGGTGCGCGTCGTCAGCCTGGTAAGGCCCGTTCGTCCTCCACGCACCAAGCCAGGGGCGCGTGTCGTCAGTCCGGCTCCGGCCAGCGGGGCTAGACAGGACCAGGGGTACTTTGGGGGGTGGGAGAGGAGGTGGGGATCAAGGCCAGAGCCAGAGCCACCGCCGAGGAGGTATGCCCACCCAGCCCTCCCTTGTTTAGCCCGTATTGAGGCGCGGTCGCAGTCCGCGCCTTTAGGGGGTACTGTCACGCTCTGGCTCCGGGACTCTGTAATTTGAGCCAGGGTGTGTTCATTCGTTGGGTGTATTTCTATGTTTGTATTTCTGTTGGGTTTATTTCTATGTTTGGTCAATGACTCCCAATCGGAGGTAACGAGTGTCAGCTGTCGGCTCGTTATCTCTGATTGGGAGCCATATTTAATCTGTATGTTTTCCTGTGGGTGTTGTGGGTTTTTGTTCCGTTTCGGTATGTTTAACCGTTGGACTTCACGAGTCGTGTTTTGGTTTGTTCGTTAATTAAAATAAAGTCATGTTTGTATCACACGCTGCGCCTTGGTCCGCTTCCTGTAACGACGATCGTGACACTGTTAGCTAAATCTGGTGCAACACACCTCCTCTCTCTGTTCTGAGAAGTATGTTTTTGTTATACAGTACATTGTCCCTGTACAAATAAAAAATACGAATAAAATTCAAGGAAATTCATAACAAGTAATGAGATTCAACATTTTTTAAGTACTTCAATAGTTCATGTCTTAGCTTCACAGCTGAAATACCTACAGTTGAAGTCGGAAGTTTACATACACTTAGGTTGAAGTCATTAAAACTTGTTTTTCAACCACTCCACAAATGTCTTGTTAACAAACTATAGTTTTGGCAAGTCGGTTAGGACATCTACTTTGTGCATGACACAAGTAATTTTTCCAACAATTGTTTACAGACAGATTATTTCACTTATAATTCACTGTATCACAATTCCAGTGGGTCAGAAGTTTACATACACTAAGTTGACTGTGCCTTTAAACAGCTTTGAAAATTCCAGAAAATGATGTCATGGCTTTAGAAGCTTCTGATAGGCTAATTGACATCATTTGAGTCAATTGGAGGTGTACCTGTGGATGTATTTCAAGGCCTACCTTCAAACTCAGTGCCTCTTTGCTTGACATCATGGGAAAAGACCTCAGAAAAAAAATTGTAGACCTCCACAAGTCTGGTTCATCCTTGGGAGCAATTTCCAAACGCCTGAAGGTACCACGTTCATCTGTACAAACAATAGTACGCAAGTATAAACACCATGGGACCACGCAGCCGTCATATCGCTCAGGAATGAGACGCGTTCTGTCTCCTAGAGATGAACGTACTCATCTTGCAAACTCCCGCCCTTCTCTGCTAAAAGCATATCGAGAGCCAACCTATTCTGCGGTCATGAGTGAGGTGGCGGATAGTTGGTCTGAGATTCTCTTCACTGCATCCCTTGTCTAATTAACTAACCTTTGTAGATGTAATTAATCCAGTCAACATTTTTATCAATTGTAACCCACCAGAAAAACGTTGTTGTAAACCCTTCTCCAATTTGATCTGTGATTCGCATTACTTTGGTGTCTATAACATTGATAATCTCCGGGGGTCATGGTGAATTGGGGTGCCTTAGTATTATCCTTTTTAAGAGTGGTTATTTTAATATCAGAACAATTAGGTGAGGTTTGGTTTGATCCCAAATCTATCACACAAGAGAACATGGTCTGAGGCATAGGTGCAGTTAGAAGGGTTGGCCTACCTGTTGAACAGGCATAACAATTAGCTTGACCCAACGCCCTAGATGTGTATTTCATCCACCTTACCCAGAAGTTCTCATTTGAAATTCCTTCTACTTCTCCTTGGCTCATTTCCTGCAAGAGGAAATATTCTACCCTTGGTGGTTTAGTGCTATTTAGGATTCCTTCTGAGGGCCTTCCAAGGGGTATTAAACTATTTTTTGATACCTCTGGTGATAACATTAGATCTACCTGCTGTTCTGTCTCGGGGATGGAAGATTAATTTCTCTCCTGAAAAATGAGCCTCACACATGTATTTGCCCCGACATCATCAACACAGACCCAATAGTTCCTTGCTATGTCATCATAATTGACTTTACCGTTATTACCAGTTCCGTTTTACATTTATCATGGGTTTGTTTAATTCCCCATCGGTGTGCTGCGTCCATTCCATTCTCATAGTATGTTCCCCAGGTATGTTTAAACACCCGTGCCCAAGGACATGAGCGTTCCCCAGTGCAAATGTATTTACCATACCTTCTAGGACCTAACTTTCTTGTACACGCCCCCTTCTTACCAAAGCCCCCAAAACCTCCTATCTCTTCATGGGAGAAGTCGAATGGTATCTTGAATCCCCCATCTTGTCCTAAACTGACTTTAACTATAAAATAATAATTCCCCCAATAGTCTTTCTTGGTTTCAGTATTTCTACGAAATCGAATCAGTGCCTTGGTATTATTTTGTTCATCATTTCCCTGTTTAGGTTGACCTGGATTAATCCATAATATGGTTAACACGATGATGCAGCTCAGAGTCCCCCAAAATCCCAAAAACCGCCATCCCAATCATGTCCCTGACCCACCTGCCTGGTACTTCCCCATACCCACACCTCTATAAACACCCCACAGTGATGAAAGGTTGGGGTAGGGTTTCTTCGTTAACAGAGTTTACCCCCGAACCCTAGTGGTTCAGTTCTTCTCTTTAACTCTGTGTGTGTGTTCAACGGGGTTGGTATGTGGGCCTACCTTTTTGCAGTGGGTAACGTGGACCCAAGTGGCTCTCTCAGCTATTCTTATAGCGAAGGCAGTTACCAATAGGACTTGGTATGGTCCCTCCCAGCATGGCTGCTTTCAATCCTTTTTCCTCAACGATTGGATCCACACCCAGTCTCCAGGTTGTATACTATGAGTCACCTTCTCCTTTAATTCTCCTGTAGGACACAAATTCTTAGACATACGGGTATGGTTAACAAACAATTTTCTCATGTGTTCTGCTAGTGTATTCTCTAGTTCTATGTCTGTCTGTTCTGGTCCTGCCAACTGTGGCATTCTGTAAGGTCTTTCAAACACTTTCTCAAAGGGGGACAACCCAATTTATTTGGTGTTACCCTAATCGTCATTAATACTATCGGTAGACATTGTACCCAATTTCTTCCTTTCACTCCGTGATAACTCTATAAAATCAATTTCCAATTGCTGGACTGGATATTTTGACAGGGGGATATTCCCCCTGGGGTGCTCTCTGTCTATCTTGGTGATTATTTTGCACACAGATGACACATCTGGAACCCAAACATTTTTTTTTTTTTAGTAATTCATTATACCATAGGCCACAAAGTGTTTCCTAACCTGCTCTACCATCTAACCTGCTCTACCATCTAACCTGCTCTACCATTCCCCCTATTGACACATTGTTTTACCCATGTGTCAATATTTCTGCCAGACATTATCTCGTAGGATTGCCCCTTTCTTTACAGTATGAAAATGTATGCACTCACTAACTGTAAGTCGCTCCGGATAAGAGCGTCTGCCAAATGGCCAAAATGCTAAATGTAATCAAGAACATAGGAAATATCTGTTTCCTCATATATTGTTCCTGTCACCCTTCTTAATGTCATATTTCACTCATTTGTCAATATAATCCCTTACTTCATATAAGTAAGCAGTGATATTTTATACCAGGTATCTATTTTTTTTTTTTATGATACGTTGTCTCCTACTGTCCCTTAACATATACTGTAGGGGATTTTCCTCAGTCCTGGCAAATAAAGAAAAAACTAAAGAACTCCCCCCTCAGAACACATCGGATAACTCCATGTTTCATTAAATTCACAAACCTATAAATAACAAGCCCATAACCACCTTCCGGTAATCTACTGATTTAAACCTGTTGCATTCATTTATTAAGATATAAACCTATTGTTTACTTTGGGGCCCTAGTTCCACTTCCACTGCTGCGTGGGAGTTCATAGTGAAACCATTTTAGTGCATCTCTGGTCTGGCTCGGGTTTGCCATTGTTTGCGTTAAACACATCTTTAAGCCTCTCTAAGTACTGGCTAATAGTCTCACTATTCTCTTGTTTACACTCATGTACTTTAGAGAAGTCTGCATGACGATGGTAATGTTCTCTGAGGCTATTACACAATTCAGTTATTTTCCCAACATACTCTCCGTGATCGGCCCATGGAAAAAGTGCCCTCTGGGCATCCCCTGAAACCCACTGCCCTCTAACGGCAGCCCAAACCTTACTATTCCTGTTTTGGGGTGGGTCATTCCTTCTACCGCTCGGGCCACGTCCCTCTGTGTTCATGGCCTGTATACATCTAAGGTTGCTGGGGCCCCTTCATTCCCTGCCAATAGATTAGGTAAGGCTATCAGTGGGTACTGGCCCCCTCCTACTCTCTCATCTCCTGACTCATACTGACTCCCTCCTGAGCTCAGCTCCTAACTGGACTTTTGATGTGGGGTTCAAGTCTCCTCAGGGACCTGGGTCTTCCACCCTTCGGTCCCTTGACCCCCCTATTGTACCCTAGTACTCTAGTTACTTTCTTAGCCTTCTCTTTCTGGCTTTCTGCTCTTTAACTTCCTTTTTCTGTCTCTTCTTCTCCCTTTCTCTTGGCCTCAGCCATGTACCTCTCTAGCTTTCTCCTTGTCTCGTCTTTCTCTCTTTTCAACTCCTGTCTGACTTTCTCTGCCCTTGTCCTGTACTCCTCTACCTTTTGCTCTTCCTCACCTTGGTCTTCCCTTCCTCCTCCAGCCCCTCCTTCCTCATAGGGAGGTGGGGCCGGTGGGGGGGGCGACGTTGTTCCCCTGCACTCTCCTTCTCCTCACTACGTACTCATCATCTGGATTTTCTCCCCATGCCTGGTCTGCCAAGTTTGGATATACCCTTTCTTGCTCAGCTTTTAAAGGGGCTGGCAAGATCTTAAACTCTTCTTCACTGCTCTTCCTACCCCCTTCTATTTTCTTGCTGCCTTATTCCCGCTTTCTAGCTTCTGCTAGCCATATCCTGGCTGTTTCTAAGCCCTCTCTTTTCTGTTTCTCTAGATCAGTACCACAATTTACATGCATTTGTTTAATAATGGATTCCAGTTTAATTACATCAAGACGCCCAATAAATCCATATTTCTTTCTCCAAATAGGTCCATAATACACATTCCGTTTGTCTCGCATTTCCATACATTTCTCATCCCCAGTTAATTCTGGGACCTCTTGTGAGGATTTGCCTCCCATGGCTGGTACTGTTAAAAATCCCTTAGCCACCTTTTTTATATAACAAGTTGTTCAAAACAGTTTCACACAACAATTGGAATCACCCCTTCCTGTATAGGTAGTCTTGACTAGTCCCCCAGAATTATCTCATACTGTTACCGAGGAATTTATCCCCTCAAATGTAATGTTGACAATTCCGTCAGTCTCATACAACAGAAATGGGTTCTCCCTCCTCTAGCCACCTCTTCTATATAACAAGTTACTCAAAACAGTTTCACACCACACCTGGAATCACCCCTTCCTGTATAGGTAGCCTTGACTAGTCCCCCAGAATTATCTCATACTCTACGGAGGAATTTATCCCCACAATGTAATCTTGATAATTCCTGACAGTCTCATACAACAGGAATGGGTTCTCCCTTTCCTGGTGATCTTAACCGTCCAAATTTACTCAATTATATCCTCTCTTTTACTTTTTGTATTTGTTTAACCCAGATTATTTGTTGGACATCACTGTTCTATAATCTACTACAGGTTCCATCCCTTAGGTGTACTTTTAATAGTTCCTTCTATTTCAACACCGGGTAGTTTCTTTTGGTAATGGCCTATTACTGTGAATCGTTACGGACCCACCAACATTTCACTTTAAATTGGCTACGCATTGATCAATTTGCTACTTTAAATTATGACGTTTAACCTTCAGTCAATATTTTAGCAAGTTCTCAAATCAATTTCCCCAATTAATGAATAAAGTCTACCGACCTTTTCCTTGCAGCCGAGATTCAATGTAGGTTTGGATTCCGTCACCGTCTCTGTCATTAATCAGGTGTCCTCTGGCCTGTTTTAACCCTTAATGCCAAAGGGCAGGTCTTTCTATTTACGAATGTATCATTCGCCCGTCGACGGTTTTCAGAGTTACCTGGAATGACAGAGGCAGGTATTGGAATCCGTCTCGTAAGGACCAAGTTGTTATGAGAATGTTTTACTCTCAATGGTTGAACTCAACTATTTCAGTGTCTCTGTGCGTCTCCCAAAAGGTTGTAAGGCTTTTGGATCAAGAAACGGACAGAGCTCCCAGTTGCAATAGTCAGAGATCTTTATTCATTGAGAATTCTGTTATCACAATTTCAGAGTCCATCTTTTATACACACACGTCATACAAAATCCCACCCCGCTTTAGGCGGGTTGTAGTTTTCCACTTGAAAACTGCTCTCCTGACCATCAGGTCACACACACACACACACACACACACACACACACACATACACATACACATACAGTGGGGAGAACAAGTATTTGATACACTACCGATTTTGCAGGTTTTCCTACTTACAAAGCATGTAGAGGTCTGTAATTTTTATCATAGGTACACTTCAACTGTGAGAGACAGAATCTAAAACAAAAATCCAGAAAATCAAATTGTATGATTTTTAAGTAATTAATTTGCATTTTATTGCATGACATAAGTATTTGATACATCAGAAAAGCAGAACTTAATATTTGGTACAGAAACCTTTGTTTGCAATTACAGAGATCATACGTTTCCTGTAGGTCTTGACCAGGTTTGCACACACTGCAGCAGGGATTTTGGCCCACTCCTCCATACAGACCTTCTCCAGATCCTTCAGGTTTCGGGGCTGTCGCTGGGCAATACGGACTTTCAGCTCCCTCCAAAGATTTTCTATTGGGTTCAGGTCTGGAGACTGGCTAGGCCACTCCAGGACCTTGAGATGCCTCTTACGGAGCCACTCCTTATTTGCCCTGGCTGTGTGTTTCGGGTCGTTGTCATGCTGGAAGACCCAGCCACGACCCATCTTCAATGCTCTTACTGAGGGAAGGAGGTTGTTGGCCAAGATCTCGCGATACATGGCCCCATCCATCCTCCCCTCAATATGGTGCAGTCGTCCTGTCCCCTTTGCAGAAAAGCATCCCCAAAGAATGATGTTTCCACCTCCATGCTTCACGGTTGGGATGGTGTTCTTTGGGTTGTACTCATCCTTCTTCTTCCTCCAAACACGGCAAGTAGAGTTTAGACCAAAAAGCTATATATTTTTGTCTCATCAGACCACATGACCTTCTACCATTCCTCCTCTGGATCATCCAGATAGTCATTGGCAAACTTCAGATGGGCCTGGACATGCGCTGGCTTGAGCAGGGGGACCTTGTGTGCGCTGCAAGATTTTAATCCATGACGGCGTAGTGTGTTACTAATGGTTTTCTTTGAGACTGTGGTCCCAGCTCTCTTCAGGTCATTGACCAGGTCCTGCCGTGTAGTTCTGGGCTGATCCCTCACCTTCCTCATGATCATTGATGCCCCACGAGGTGAGATCTTGCATGGAGCCCTAGACTGAGGGTGATTGACAATCATCTTGAACTTCTTCCATTTTCTAATAATTGCGCCAACAGTTGTTGCCTTCTCACCAAGCTGCTTGCCTATTGTCCTGTAGCCCATCCCAGCCTTGTGCAGGTCTACAATTTTATCCCTGATGTCCTTACACAGCTCTCTGGTCTTGGCCATTGTGGAGAGGTTGGAGTATGTTTGATTGAGTGTGTGGACAGGTGTCTTTTATACAGGTAATGAGTTCAAACAGGTGCAGTTAATACAGGTAATGAGTGGAGAACAGGAGGGCTTCTTAAAAAAAAACTAACAGGTCTGTGAGAGCCGGAATTCTTACTGGTTGGTAGGTGATCAAATACTTATGTCATGCAATAAAATGCAAATTAATTACTTAAAAATCATACAATGTGAATTTCTGGATTTTTGTTTTAGATTCCGTCTCTCACAGTTAAAGTGTACCTATGATAAAAATTACAGACCTCTACATGCTTTGTAAGTAGGAAAACCTGCAAAATCGGCAGTGTATCAAATACTTGTTCTCTCCACTGTACATATGTTCTTATCATAGTCTCTCTCCTCCCTAAATTGGGAGGCCTCTTTATCTTGGTTTCTCAGTTGTCTGTAGACAGTTCTCCTTGTCCTTTGTTGTCTGGTCTAACTCCTACTCACATTGCTAAATAGTAACACAATGTCATAATCTTTACTGGTCCTACACTCACACATTACCAGGTAGTAGATTCTAACACATCTCACACAGTTTCGGAGTGTAATAATTAGTCACTACTAAGAAAGTACTAATCATACTTAAAACAATAACATTTCACGACTATATTTAAGGGTGGAACATTTAGTCATTACTTTTAACCTGTATATATTTTAATTTCTATATCAGCAAGGAAGAAGCCACTGCTCCAAAACCACCATAAAAAAGCCAGACTATGGTTTGCAACTGCACATGGGGACAAAGATCGTACTTTTTGGAGAAATGTCCTCTGGACTGATGAAACAAAAATAGAACTGTTTTGCCATAATAACCATTGCTATGTTTGGAGGAAAAAGGGGGACGCTTGCAAGCCGAAGAACACCATCCCAACCGTGAAGCACGTGGGAGGCAGCATCATGCTGTGGGGGTGCTTTGCTGCAGGAGAGACTGGTGCACTTCACAAAATAGATGGAATCATGAGGAAGGCAAATTATGTGGATATATTGAAGCAACATCTCAAGACATCAGTCAGGAAGTTAAAGCTTGGTCACAAATGGGTCTTCCAAATGGACAATGACCCCAAGCATACTTCCAAAGTTGTGGCAAAATGGCTTAAGGACAACAAAGTCAAGGTATTGGAGTGGCCATCACATAGCCCTGACCTCAATCCTATAGAACATTTGTGGCCAGAACTAAAAAAGCGTGTGTGAGCAAGGAGGCCTACAAACCTGACTCAGTTACACCAGCTCTGTCAGTAGGAATGGGCCAAAATTCTGCCAACGTATTGTGGGAAGCTTGTGGAAGGCTACCCGAAACATTTGACCCAAGTTAAACAATTTAAAGGCAATGCTACCAAAAACTAATTGAGTGTATGTAAACTTCTCACCCACTGGGAATGTGATGAAAGAAATAAAAGCTGAAATAAATAATTCTCTCTACTATTATTCTGACATTTCACATTCTTAAAATAAAGTGGTGATCCTAACTGACCTAAGACAGGGAATTTGTACTAGGATTAAATGTCAGGAATTGTGAAAAACTGAGTTGAAATGTATTCGGCTAAGGTGTATGTAAACTTCTGACTTCAACTGTATGTGATTTCTTTAGTGTATCATACTTCTGTCAGTGCCATCACACATCATTTAAAAGCTCACTTCATAGAGAATGTTACAAACTGGGACTATATGTAGTAAGTTACTTTGAAGAGATGGTGATTAGGTCTAAATAGG
This sequence comes from Coregonus clupeaformis, assembly GCF_020615455.1. NCBI lineage: Eukaryota > Metazoa > Chordata > Actinopteri > Salmoniformes > Salmonidae > Coregonus > Coregonus clupeaformis. The sequence continues at coordinate 39,015,739 of NC_059198.1, read as the reverse complement.
CGTTTGGTGATTGGTAGGCTAAATTCCGTTTACTTCTCTTTAACTGCCATTTCCCAAAAGTTAGAGGTTGCGTTCCCCTGCTCAGACATTGCATGCATCAACCAATGGTTGCTTACCACATCATCGACTGTGCCGTCGGGCACCAGATTGCTATAATATATGTGGTTAGCTGATACGTAAAATACCTATCCAGGCGGTATAAGATCTGGCATGCATCTGCAACGCCTGAGCAAAGGATATCTCTTCCCACACGCCAACAAATAATTTATTTTGGCTTTAAAACATCTAAATTCACCAAAGTTTGTGTGGTTATCCTTAGATATATTATCCAGACTTTTACTGAGGGAATTGTTGATATGTTGTCAATTTAATTTTTCTAGATAACATTTTATTTGGAAAAATGTGGCCAAAATTAGTATTTTAGAGATAGAAAGATGAACAAGTATTTATCCATAATCTGCTCTGTAAAAGTCAGGTCCTAAAGTGTCTTAACAAAATGAACATAATATTTAGATTGACTTCTTCCAGTGTCCAGAAAGATGGATTTGCAGTATATGCGCATAGTGAATGCATTTCTACCTAATTTGCATATTTTTATGTAATATTTCAACAACAAAAATCATTTAGAAAAGTATTACATTTGTGTTTACATTCAACTGGTAAAAGCTGATTGTAATATGATTAAGGGAAAAAAATGACTCTATTAGGGTATGGTGTTTGACCTTAGTCTGAATTCAAATACTATTATTATTTGCTCCAGATATGTGTATGCTCCAGTCTAGGGCATGCAGTCACGACATATCATGAATCACCCGTACATTGAAATAAATTCATATTTTGGGCTGCAGAGGCAGGTTATTGGGAGAGACTGTACTGAAAGATCACATAACCTCAGGATATGACCCAGATGCAGACACTGGAGGTGTATGGTTTGGTTCTCTGAATATTTATTATCACAAAGGGCCAGGCAAACAGGCAGGTCGAGGGCAAGCAGAGGTTCACAATCCAAGGGAGAGTCAACAAGGGACAGAACGGCGATCAGGGCAGGCAGAAAGGTCGGAACAGGGAAGACTACAAAACAAAACTAGAGCGACGGTCACACATGGAAAACACGCTGGGATGACTTGACAAGACGAACTGGCAACAGACAAACAGAAATCGCAGGTATAAATACACAGGGGACAATGGGGAAAAATAGGAGACACCTGGTGGGGGGTGGAGACAAGCACAAGACAGGTGAAACAGATCAGGGTGTGACACCTCCCTGATGTTGACCTTGATGTTGCAGGTGTTTTGGCCTGTTTTGGCCAAAGACATTTGATCACCACAATTCCAGAGAAATTGGATGTACTGAGTGGCTCCTGTGTGAAAATCCCATGTGCATTTGATGTTCCTCAAGATCGCTATACATTTAACAGCACAATACTTACCCCCGGAGTGAGGATTAAAGAATCACCGTACTTTGGTGTCAGTCCGGACAATGTGATATTTAACAATAGTAAGACAGACAACAGCTATCAAGGGAAGATAACTGGAAACATGTCCCAGAACAACTGCACCATGGTCTTCTTCAATGTAACCACCAGTTACACTAATAGCTACTTCTTCATAATTGAGAGTAAACCATTCAACGCAACGGACCATGAAAATTCTGTTCGTATAGCTGTCAGGGGTAAGAGACAATTTAAAAATGTGTCAACTATTTTTTCCAGTTTAGATTCCAGTCCTTGCATCAAATGATAAAAGTATGATAAGAACAAGTGGACAGTTTGGCTGTCAGTATAAAATATGTTTACAGTATGTGCAGTGTATTACAGATTTGCCTCCAAGTCCCATCATTACTGTCTCAGGTGAGGTGAAGGAAGGGACCCTAGTCAGTTTGAACTGCTCTGCTGTCACATCTTGTCCCGACTTGGACTGTCCCAACCCTGTTTACACCTGAGCACCAACTGCAGGAGAATCCAGACCAAACCAAATCAGTTTTATCCACGGTGACCTTCACTCCTTCATCAGGAGAAGAAAATCACTTGTACTGCAGTCTATCCAGTAGGGGCAAGCTACAAGACATCTGAACATACCATGACGCTTCACGTTTTATGTAAGATTTATGTCATAGCTTAGTTTATTAGCATCCCCATTAGCTACAGCACATGTAGCAGCTACTCTTCCGGGGGTCAACATAAAACGTACAAATAAATGACAAAGTACAGAACAGTAATAGACAAGAACAACATAAGACATTATATTAAAGAAAAAAAATTACAAATGTAAAAAAATACGAGTTCTATATATAGGAAAGACACAGAGACAACAAAAATACTATATACAGTACAGTTAAATGAGAACATGAGAAAGAGGAGAGGCGCTGTGATACAATATGTTTTTTATCTGTTTTTTAAAGCTAAACTTGCTTTTTGCCTGAGTAACCTCTTGTGGCAGAGCATTCCACAATGACATGGCTCTATACATAACTGAACTATGCATTAAATCAGTTTTTGGTTTTGGTGTCTGGTGGGGTGTCTGGTGTGGTCTGTTTGAAGTGTATGCAAATAGATTATACAAGTGGTCAGCCATTTTCAACACACAAATGTTTCTTAAAAAGACTAGAAAATAAGTAGTGAATTTCTCCTCAACCCTCAACCATTAAAGACTGTCATGCATGTTGTTGATGTTAGTTCTGTGTGTACAGTTAAGGGCAAGGCGTGCTGCTTTGTTTTGAGCCAGTTGCAGCTTTGCTAGGTCTTTCTTTGCTGCACCTGACCATATTACCGGACAGTAATCAAGATGGGTTAAGATCAAAACCTGAACAACTAGTACACTTTGTTGAAGCACCTTTGGCAGCAATTACAGCCTCGAGTCTTCTTTGGTATGACGCTACAAGCTTGGCACACCTGAGTTTCTCCCATTCTTCTCTGCAGAACCTCTCAAGCTCTGTCAGGTTGGATGGGGAGCGTTGCTGCACAGCTATTTTCAGGTCTCTCCAGAGATGTTAGATCGAGTGCAAGTCCGGGCTCTGGCTGGGCCACTCAAGGACATTCAGAGACTTGTCCCGAAGCCACTCCTGCGTTGTCTTGGCTGAGTGCTTAGGGTGCGTCTTTCTTTTTCCCAACGCAGTTAAGCCAAAACCATGCCCCGTTATTCAGAGGGGCGTTCTACAACGCTTTGAGCGCTCTCCAAGTCTCCAAGTCTGGAAGTGAATATCACGTAGCGCGAAATTTCAGTCACTGATTAATAACATTTGCCCTTGTATTTCAAGATTGAAAAATATTTCAGTCACTGATTAATAACATTTGCCTAAATCCTTAATACATACCTATTTTTTAAATGCCAGTGGCTAACCACTCCCCTTGAGCATTTTGTATTTTATTGAGACAGTAGGAACTTCAAGGGGAACATAATTTTACTTCATGTGCTTTATTCACTTTGGGTGAGAACTATTTGCATACACTGAGTCAGACAACTTGTGATGTCTAATTTCTGAATGCCTTTTCCTTTTAGCATGTGAACAGTATGGGTGCTCAGAGCCACTATTCTGGCCTTTTGGTCATCCAGTCGTGAGACACCGTTTTGTACCAGCCTTGGTGGAACGATGGGCATCAGCTGTAGGCTGACAGGAAATCATAGGGCCTGGTCGTCTGGCAGCTCTTCAGAGTGCTACTGCGCTGTTGGCCACTGGGCTGATGTGAGACTTCCCAAAGCAATGGATGGCTGACACAAGCCTTGATGGATTGCCTTTAATTGCATGAAATTGCTTCGCCATTGCCACCAGTGCCTCACTGAAGTTGTCATCGATACTCAGCCTGTTGAGGTCATCCAGCATTCCAGCAACCAGGTCAGTTGGTGATAATTCAAAGGATATGTCTGTAAAATAAACAAACATATTTTTTTGTGCAATGTAAAAGTCTAGTAATTCATCCCTTTGTTAGGGGACAGACAACTGAAATTACAGAAAATGTGTCACTGTCAAAGTAATTTCAGTGCTGAATGTGAACGGCTTAGATGTACAATTCACTTACCCTCATCATTGTCACTGGGCACAGGCTGTTCGTCAGTAGCACTTTGTTTGTTCCTCCTGCAAGTGAACATAGAAACTACTAAGATATGACAACTAAGGTACAATGAAGGTTGTATATTTGGATGGTTCAACTGCACTCAATATGGATGACAACACCATATACCATTATTTGAAAACAACAGTGGAAAACGATAACCCAAACTGAATTCAAGTGCCAGTCTAAATACTTTTCCTGTATTAATTCATGAAGTGCAGATGTACTGAACATTGATGTTTTATGCTTCATACCTTTTACTGGTGAGCTTGAATCCTCAAGTTGTTGATTGGAATGAGCTGTAGGTAATAGTTAGAATCATGCTGGTAAATGATATGACAATCTATTTTAGTGGTTGTGGTATGTCTGTGAAACAGTGTAAGTACATGTTGAGTACAGGCATGTTACCTGTGTCTGACTTACCTCTTAGTTGATTTTGCTGACTTTTGTCCCTCAGGGGTTGCAGGAACTCCCGGAAAATATTAGCTATAACAGGTATTCAAAGTACATACAATGAACACTGATGCATGTATTTATGTACATTAACAGTACATTAATTTCATGTTGTGTTTTATAATGTTTTGTTAGCACTGTATTACCTCCTGATGTTATTTTAAAGAGCTCAGCCCGCATCTCCGGTGTTATGGGAAGGAAGTTGCTGGAGAAGCATCCAAAGTTCTGCATCACTGCAGCCTGGTGCCTACATGGTGCTGCTGTATGGCCTACTGGGCAGGTACACAGCTCCACCTCCATATCAACTGTGTAGACAGTGTCTGGAGTGGTGCCCTTCACACTAAACTTCTTCTCTTCAATCTAGGATATGATATCAAAATGTATATGAGAAGATATCAATCAAATTTGGTAAGATATGTATAAGGCCTGTGATAGTAATATGCTTTTATTTACCTGGCAGATGGCTGACCGTTGAAGATTGCTCTACAAAGCAAGGAATCTAGACTTATGGAAAGCCTCCCAACGTCCAAGTGCCACGTCTGTCACCTTGGCTTCATAGTAGGTCTCCAAGCGGGATGTGAGGAGATCAAACAGCTGCGGCAGGTTGAAGGCTTTGGTCCTCTGAAGGATTTTGTCTTTCAGGACTCTCATGGCAGCTTCCACGTAGTTGTTGGTGTCATTCCCACGGGTAAGCATGTCCTCTCTGAAACTCAGGGCCCAACACTCCCTACGACCATAGAGTTTCTCCAGGTAAGCCAGTGTAGTGTATTAGGATTATGTCTTTGTTAATGTTTTTCATGTGGAACTGAACAGATGTTTATTTTAGTTCAAAAGTAGCCATTTGTAGGGTGACGCCCCAGGGGAGACAGGTGATTGGACAGCAGAGGGAGCAACCCATATTTTTGCATTGTTTATAAGTATATGCTGGAGGCAGGGGGGGTTAGAGCGGCCATTGCAATTCGGGGGATGCCGTTCTCCGGGTGATCTTGACACCTGTAACTCATGCTGAAAGCTTGTGATATGAATAAACTTATGATCAAGGTTCAGTATGAGCGGACTCCTTTGTTTATCAGCAATAATTTCCAGCATTTACTCGATACTACAAATGGCGTCACGAAAAGGGAAGGACTGCATCTCTTTGTTCCATTCAAGCGCCAAGCTAACTCCTTCTGAAGTCATGGCCAGATAAGGGTGAGTTTTTCCTCACCGCTTTGGGAGTTTGTTAGTTTGGATGCTATTTGGGTGTACTGGAGAGATGTACCGTTAGAACCGATGTGCTTTATGTTGCTTTATTGCTGAGAACTGGGGGTCTGGCTAATCATTATAAATTTCTTTGCACTGGTAGACAGTGCAAAAGGGGGGAGAGTAGGCTTGGAATTTTAGAGCAATCGATGGTAGTGATTAAGGCAGATATTGGCAGATATAATACAAGGCAGATGTACAAGGCAGATATACGTATACAAAATTAGGGCATTGCATCTTGTAAAGACCCCAGATGGGGCCATCCAGGATGGGCCGAAAATCCTCATAACGCGTTAGGTGTTTTTAGGTCAGTCTAAAGACTGGGGTTGATGGGATTTATTTGATTGTGGTTACTGCTCATCTTTTATTCGACGGGATATCTGCGTGGGGGAACCTCTCAGTAGATAGCCATTGAACTCACGGCATCATAAACGGTAGAGAATAAGACAAAGAAAAGGGCAATGCAGGTTACTGGTTACGTGTTGCAAGCCACAGGTTAGATACATGCTAATGCTAAATGCTAATGCTAATTGTGTTGCATGCTACATGCTAACGTGTGACCTTAGAGGGCCATTGCGATGGAATAAAGCCTCTTAAATTATGTTTGTGTGTGTAGAATTCAGGTTCTATGCGATTGTGAGCTCTGTTAAGTGTTATTGTTTGACTATAAGGGGAAAAGAGAGGAGCTGTAGCAGAATGCTAACGTTCTGTTGTCTGGAAATCGTATCGTTAAATGTATTTGCGCATGCGTTTAATTTTACGACACTACACTACAAAACGGGGGATTATGGCACGAGATTATGACACGTTTGATTTTACGGTACTAAACTACAACACGTTGTTTACTAAAACTACAACAAGGGGGATTTTGGGTAAATTGGTCATATTTCTGTTAGACTGTGCTGCAGGGGGAGACAGAGAAACAGACGAGAGGGAACAAAGAGAAAAGATTTGAAAATGAATGAAATCTTCTAGTTGTTAAAGCGGCTGTTGGTTAAAGATGAAACTGGTTTTGTGACCTATTGAATTGATAAATGAGAGAGATATATGTTGACTGATTAAAATAAATAAAATAAAATGACGGATTAAAATAAAATAAAAATGTTATTGAGCTATCTATATTTATTCCTGAGTTGATTCTTAGAGCGAATGTGAACGAAGGAATATTGAATGCTGGAAGTAACTCAGTGATTGCATAAACTACTAAAATATTTTTCTGTGTCTCTGTTCTTTTGTCATATGAGAGGAACGATAGGACGAGAGGAGAGAAAGAGGAAGAGATACAGGAAGTGCTGACGTATACATCACGGGAAAGGTGTGACGCGATAGAGGATCGAGTCATATCAGGCTGGTTCTGTTTACAAAATCTTCCCCTACAGGATATTTTATGTTATGACAATTTCACAGAGGCTTGGCAAATACTGATTCATTAAAAATTGCATTTTGGAGTTTCTGTGCATCACTTGGGTTTGATTACAGTTGTGTTGGGAATCGAGGACTGACATTCTGTAAAATTAAAATAATTAGGTGCTTATAGAGCAAGGGGGTTTATGGGTATTGTAGTGATTGTAGGGTTAGAGGGCTTTGTTTTTAGGATTGCTGTGAAGTGGACTACTTGCATTTACTTTCCTGATGGGTTGTGGTAAGATAGCCACTAATTGATAAATTGGTAAGATAGGATATAGAAATAAAAAATTGGTTTTAATTATTCATAATTTTTAATAGATTTTTTAATTGTTTTTATTTTATTTTATTAAAAATATTTTTTGAATAAAATTTTTAATAGAATTTTTTAAATATTCATATTTTTGTTGAATTTTTTTTTATTTTATTTTTTTGGTTGTTTAGTTTATATTAATAATTAAAGGGGGGAAGCCATAGGCTATATAGTCTAAAATAAAATAATTCACAATAAAGGAATATAAAAGGGTTGTTACAATGGGGAAAAACGACATCAAGGCTATGAAGGTAATTACACCTGTTGATATAGTACAAAATAGTAATCCTTTAACTAAAGTATTGCTAGGTTATCCGGCAAATGAAACAAAAGTTGCCCTTCATTCTCAAACAAAAACTGATAAAAGATTCCAGCGATAAGATAAACAAAGGTATAGAGAAAAGGCTAAAGGAAGAGAAGGCGACAGAAAAACTAATGGCAGAAGTTAGTACACCTTTCTCACATACGGATTCAGCAAAAACACCCCCACCTTATGAGAAGGAAGTAGAGCTTAGGGATGTTTATCCTCAGCTTCCGGTGATCATCCAGGAGGGTGATTATTGCATCAGAGATGAAGATGAACGAATAATAGATAGAGGACAAGCAGAAACGACCAGAAAGATGAATCCAAACCTCCAGAAGTAAGAAAAACCGAGATGTCTGGAAACTAAGAGAAGAATACAGTGAGGCCAAGGAAAAAGGCCACTAGCAAGAAGATGATGGAAGATGATATTTCGAGGACAGAACTTAGAATATAAGCTGTTGAAGAATCCTGATATGTCAACAACAAGAAAGAACAGGACGAAGAAACTCTCAGAAAACTCAATCAAATGCAACTGGTGAGAAGGAGAAGAGAAGCTTTGGTTATGAAGAATCAGGGTGAACCAAATCAACAATCACTGCTACAGCTTCAACTGAACAAGGTCAAATGCAATTGTACCAGCCACCAAGGGCGGTACCAGGTGTTTCATATCCACAGCCAGTTTCTGGACAGACACAGAATTGGAGAGGAAGAGGACGATAAGGCTTAGAAGGAGGAGGAAGATTTCAGCTACACTTCCAGCAACTTTCAGAAGAGTGTTATAATTATGGACAGGTTGGTCACTTTACCTGTGAGTGCAATGCGCCAGGAGGAAACAACAGAGGAAATTTCTGAGGAAGATAAAGGAGCAAGTGAAGATCACCTGTTCTCTAGGTGAACCCTTCAAGGATTCTAGAGTGCCTAGAAGATACGAAGGGGGGTGTCAGCTGATAGCACCGATTAGAGAAGAAGAGAAAATATCTAACAATTGAAGTAAAAACAGAGGACTATGAGAAGTGATGGTGAATAGTGGAAAAACTTTTATCTGTGTTGAGCCTAAAGAGGTTAAACATCTCACTATGTAAAATTAACTAATTAGGATAGGGATTTGAGGTAGTAAAAGAGCTAATTACTCTTAAGGAACCAATTGAGCTCTGCTATAAAAAATCAAAGAGAAATTAAAATAGACATACTAATATTAGAACATATACCTATTGCATTGTTGGAAAGAGATGCATTGTGTAAATTGAACTGTACAATAAGATGTACACTAGACGACTGTCTGGTAGAGGATTTAAAAAAAGTAGGGGTTTGGGAATCATATTTGCTTAAAAAGATAATATCATAGGAAGGATGATAATCTATTAGACTGCCTATTAGACAATCTGTCTGAAAAATTAAGTTAAAAGGGGTGACTGTTATTCTGGGTTACATTCCTACACCAAGAAATTTCAGGCTAGGCTGAGGGATGTTTAGTCGTTTGCCAAGTCTGTGTGTAAAGAAGTCAGAAGCAGGTGGGGACTTCCCAATCACATATTCTAAAAATTAGTGGTAAAGGATTTTGTGAATAAATCAGTGGAAAAAGGTTTTTAAAGGTTAGGAGAAAAGATTAGATTAAAAAAAGTTAGGAGAACTAGGGTTGAAGGAACTCTAAGACAGTAAGCTAAGTTTCAAAGTTAGTAGTAAGAGAGAGAGAACAGTGGTGAAGGACATTTTAGAGTTTAGTGGGAAGATAGATATGGTAGGAGTTTAGATCTGTTAGGAGCAGATGCATTGAGAAAGTATGCGTTGCTGAATGATAAGAGAAGATTGAGGGTGATTGAGTATCTATATTTACAATTCCCAGCAGGAAGATCAAGGTAATTGTGGGTGTATTTTTATAATCAAAAGTTTGAAAGTCAGGGATTAGAGGTAGGACTGAGAGTTTAAAAAAAAGTGACACTAGTGGTGATAGAGGGAAATACAAGTAAGGAGTTAAAAGTCTTAGGGAAAATAGGTGAAGTAACAACAATGACATTAACACTTCAGCATAGTAAAACAACAGTGAGAAGCAATTTAACTCTTTCAACATTGATAGTTATTAAAGCCATAAATATATCGCATTTGATTATAAGGGAACCAATAGCTCCAGCACCAATTTTAGGGGGAAAAGACTGTTATTAGGGTTAGGATGGGGATGTTCCTCCCACATGGAGAGATAATTATGGAGAAGAAGTATTGTTATCAGGACCAGAAGTAGAAGCTGTTGCACCTAGTCAAAGGAGGTATAGTTTGTACAACGATATGAAGTGGAAGAGGGTTATGAGTGATTGTTCACTTATTTTGCGTAATGTTACAGAGAAAGATCAGGGAGAATATATGTGTACTTATCTAGTGCAAGCATTAAAATTTGTTCCGGTTAAGAATGATTGGTTAAAAGGCTATGTAATTCGTAAAGTGACGCTTATAATGGAAGATTTGAAATCTGTTGAAGCTTCCACAGTCACCGAAGGAGTTCAGGAGAAGTATATTACAGTAGTCACTCCAACAGTAAATAATACACAGAGGATATCGGTAGCTTTCCCACTAGAAGTAGTTAAGGGTGTTAATACATCAACTAAATCAACTACTTTAATGGTAACTTTGAAAGGGATTAATGGTGCGACGGCAATGACAAATGTAGGAAGTATGACACCGACACCGACAACAACTTTTCTGAAATTAAAGGGGGTAGCAAGAGGGACTCAGGGGTTTATGGTACGGATGGAGAGTGCTGTCAATGGTAGTAAGGATATGGTTAAAATAGGAGAGCAGATAGTGGTAGAGAACAATATAGATTCATCTGAAATAGTGAAGGATACTATCATGGAGGTACAGGATGAGGTTTTTGATTTTAATGACAGACAAGGAGAGGTATCTGATCAGTACCGCTCGTTAGGGAAGAGAGAAACTAAATGGAAGGCATGTGGTTTGATTCTTCTGTTGTGAAAATTAAAAATGGATGGGCAGGTAGGAATCTGTGGTTCCAGCAGCTAGCTAATTCTGTAAGATCAGGGAGGAATCTTGAGGGTCCATGTCTGTTGAGAATTCCAGCACCAGACACGTGGGGTTCGACCTCTATTGAGTATGTGTCAATCTTATGCTTTGTCATGGCTGTTGTATCAGCAACAATCATTAACAGATAAAATAATGTCGTTGTCAAAACATTTGTTTAGGCCTAGGTTTAGGTGTTCTTGGTTAAATGAATTACCCTATGTGAATTTGTTAGATGGGAAGGAAAATCAGGTAACAGCGAACCCTGAAGCATTGGAGGTGAAACCATTGAGGGCTAAAAGTTGTTTTTGTTCTAATAAAACATATGATGTAAGGGGTATGTTTATGGGAATATCAGATTGTGATGATTATATGATAACTTTGGGTATGCATGACCTTAAGGGTAGTAATGAGAAATATAATGTTACTTTTTATGTTCCAGTTAGTAAGAAGAGCAGGACTTTGATGGTTAAAAGATTAGCTTTTGCCTGACAATGTGACTATTGGGAATTTTAGAGATATTTGGAGGGTTTGTGGTGATGAAGCGTATATATTCTTACCCTATGGATGGACAGGATGTTGTTACATGTCAACGTTGAAGCTTCCATATGAGGCTTTTACCATTAAAAGAGGGGTAGCACCGGACACAGATAAATCTGATTCTAGGTTTGGAAATAGGGTGAAAAGGGACATGGCGACATTTCATAGTCTTGAAGCCTATCATTGGAGGATAAGTCTAAGAGAGAAGGGGGGACTTTTTCCATGGTATGGGGTAACATTTTTGGCAGATCATATTGATAATATTACCTATACTTTGCAGGGGTTTGCGAATGAAACAATAAGAGGGTTTAACCTTCTGTCAAATACTCAAAGAAGTCACAGACTGACGCTGTTGAAACATGACATGGCTCTTGACTATATTTTAGCAAAACAAGGTGGCTTATATTTGGCTATGAATCTGACGGGGGATAATTGTTATACTTTGATCCCAGATAGTTCCGATAATATCACGAGTGTTATAGATGCGTTGAAATATATAAGGGATGCGTTTGGTAGATCTGAAGGAGCTGGATGGTCAGCGAAGACTTGGTTGCAAGATCAGTTAGGCCCAGTAGGAGCAGTAATGGTTCAGATTTTAATAGCAGCTTTGATAGCACTGTGTGTGATGTTTGTAATTTGTTACTGACCTTTGAGAAAGCTATGATATTGAGATAGGTTGGAGTAGTGATGCCTGGAGACAACACTCAGATGCCGTTGTTGACTGTTCCTGATCTGGATGAAGAGGGACAAGTGGAACTGGATGGAGTATTGATGATAAATATCCTTTTTGAATATTTGATCATTTTTCAATTTTTTTTTCAATATTAGTGTGATTTTAGTATGATGTTATGAATCAAAGGGGGGAAGTGTATGAATGAATCACATTATCCTATTTCATTATTCTATTATTTATATTGATTCATACATCATTTATATATAATTTTTATATTCTTAGTTGATATTGATGTTTAATTTGAAAGTGTTGTTTTGCAAAATATACTGTTTGGTCTTTTCTTTTCTTCCAGAAGCGTTTGGGGGAAAATGTAAAGATTGAAATACTCAAACAAGGATAATATGAAAGGAGAATGACTGGAGGAGATGGAACAAGGAAGGTGTGGAAAGATTCCGATTCCATCATCAACGATGCATTGGAAGAGGAGACTACGGGGGAGATGAAGTGTAGTGGACTACATTCCATTGTCTGCAATGAAATATAGACATATTTGCATGTGTAATACATAATTTGCGTCATAGTCTTAGGTATTAATTTTTGTAGAATGATATTTGATGTTATTGGATACATGTGGGGAACTTAGATGTTTTTGTTTATTTTGTGAATGCTTAGGGACAGGGAGTCTAGGCAGGGATAGAGGTCCACTATAGGGTCCGATGGGTTGACCAGCCTTAGAGTGGACATTTTGGATAGTATTTTGTTTGCAGGGGCTTACATGTGTATTTAATTGCATCATAGTTTCAAATGCATTGATAAAGATTTATGAATTCATCGGGAGTACCTAGGTGGTTGCCTGGGGCAGCGGGACCGTGAGAGAATTTTACTGTCTTGATTGATGGATGGATTTGGAACGAAGGTTGCCAGACAGTTTTTCGCTCTCACACTCCATAAAGATTTGTTCATATTTCATAGTAATGTATTCACACTCCATAAAGATTTGTTCATATTTCATAGTAATGTATTCACACTCCATAAACATTGGTTCATAGTTCATAGAAAGGTATTTACACTCTAGAGAAAAATGTTTTTTTGGTTTAATGTTAAAGATACTCAATAAGATAAATTGTTACTTGTCATAATCCTATTCTGTTTGTTTTCGAGACTTTTAGTTCGTCTCGAAGGGGGGAATGTAGTGTATTAGGATTATGTCTTTGTTAATGTTTTTCATGTGGAACTGAACGGATGTTTATTTTAGTTCAAAAGTAGCCATTTGTAGGGTGACGCCCCAGGGGAGACAGGTGATTGGACAGCAGAGGGAGCAACCCATATTTTTGCATTGTTTATAAGTATATGCTGGAGGCAGGGGGGGTTAGAGCGGCCATTGCAATTCGGGGGATGCCGTTCTCCGGGTGATCTTGACACCTGTAACTCATGCTGAAAGCTTGTGATATGAATAAACTTATGATCAAGGTTCAGTATGAGCGGACTCCTTTGTTTATCAGCAATAATTGCCAGCATTTACTCGATACTACACCAGGAATTTGCTGTACCTGCAATTGTTCAATGAACACACATAAAACAACTGACATGTATTGCCTCACTGTTAACATTTGTGCGGGTAAAACAATTCTGTTCTGTGAATACCAGTATTGAAGAGTTTACTTTTGTTACATCGTGTGAGGAGGACAATTGTTCTTGTTATTCTATGCTGAACACTGACATAACTTTACTCAACACTGACCTGACTGCAACTGGGTTGACAAGGGCCAGATGATGGAGTTGTTTCACCTTGTCCATATCCCTAGCATAAAGCATGTCCTTGACAATGCTAAAGAGGGCCTGCCTGTCCTTCATCTCAATGCCATGTTCTTTGCTCCATAGCCACCCCCAGACTGCTTGGAGCAGGTGAAAAACACAGAGGGAAGGCCTAATGCTCCTCTCTCTGCTTTGCAGTCGTCGGATAGAAAAAGACGAGGCCCTGCCTGACTTCTCCCAGCAAATGCATCCTCCGCCAATGTCTCCTTCAGGAGCTGGAGGCCCTCAAAAATGGTGGCCTCATCTTCTGCCTGGGCGAAGATGATCCCAAGAGGAAGACCACCTGCACATGTGTGCATCAATAGTAAAAACACTCTGCAGTTTTCTCTGTCCATGTTTCCGGATGAATCAATGAACCATAGTTCCCCACTGTGTTTGAGCTGATGGACCTGCTTCATAAGGGGGAGCATATGGCCACGAGAGGAGTTCCACCTGAAGATGTTGCTATCTTAGCACAGGTGCTGCTGCATTTTAGATTGTACTCCTCTATCTGCCTCTCTAGTGCTGACATAATGGAAGGCCCACTCTGCTCTCCGTACTCTTTCCTAAAGACTTTCTGATACAATTTGTGCCAAAAACATGGTGAAAATGTCAAATAAACCTTGTTTCTAAAAATATATTCTACAGAAGCGTATTTTATTTTATTTTGGCTCTGTAGTCTCCCAAGATTTGCAATCTTACACTGTATATGATATGAATATACACCGTTATAGCCACTTTCCTAAACACAGATAATATATGAGATGTATGTGGGTGAGACCAATGTATCTGAAACGTGTGTATCTTGTATGGCTTTGATCATTTCTCTAGGGAGCAGCGTTTCTTACACACTGGATCATCCCCTGTGAGTCCACAGCAAAAACACTTACATTGGTCTCACTCACATATGTCTCATATAGTACTGTATCTGTGTAAAAACAGTTACCACTGTCATAGTGTACACACAGGTCAATCTGAATTACCTTAAATATGTTTAAGAAAGAGAGAAGATGATGTTGGTGCTGGGAATAAGGCATACGTACCAGTAACAGAACTTCAGGTCTGAACAGAGAGCTCTATTTGCAGAGGCAAATATGTAATTCTCCCCATGTTCCATCTGCAGATCACTTTTTAGCACATCCAAAGCTGATGAAGGGGAGTGCCCAATCTCAAATAGCCTTGACAAGGTCTCTGTGGCTTCGGCCCCAACATCCCGGAGTTTAAGTGCATCAGCCACAAAGAGATTGTGGTTGTGGACATTGGACACTAGAACAAACATGTTATTGTCTTCAGCTAAATCAAAGTTAGAGAACAATTAACCACAATGGGCAGGCTTGTATATGTAAATAAACCATTCACACACCTGCTCAGCCTCCCCTTTCCGGTGACACAGCGTATCAGAGTGATACTCATTTTGGATGGACAGCAAGTGTTTTTTGATGTTCCCTTGTTGTCCGCACTGGGGGATCTACTGTAAATATTGTGTTAACACCTGTAATCAGCCTAAACAGAAGGTGTATTGTATTTATTATCTGAATGTCTGCATGCCTTACATTTGCTCTATCCCACTGACGAAATATCATTTTACCCAAATAATTGTAAATACCTTTAAAATACCGAGCTAGTAAAGTTAAGTAGCCTAGGTTAACTTAGCTGACCTTCAATTGATGGAATTCAGCAGAGTTCTCTGAGACATTTTTACAACTCATTGAAACTCTGAAAATAAATACATGTGCAAATGTTACCAAACATGCCAATAATAGGCCTGTATTACGGTAGGCAGCGAATTGTCTCTCAGGGGTGTGTGTTCATCCATGTCTCTCAACAGGCTGTGAGGCAACAGCTGTCGCGAGCCCTGTGAGGCAACAGCTGTAGCGAGCCAACAAACGCTAGCGTAGTAGAACGCGTGGTTTTGGCTTAACTGCGTTGGGAAAAAGAAAGACGTGAAATGCCCAATTACAATCGCCCACTCTCCTCCCCTTAACAGTCGTAATTTCTGGTTCTCGGTGCATGTGCAGTTTGAGTTTTCCAATAATCACTCTATTGCGGCATTGCCTTATCAGTTGTTAGTTGAATATTACACTTTACAATCAAGGTATAGACACATATAATGCCTCATAGTGAATAGCATCCCCCCCCCCATGTACACTACCGGTCAAAAGTTTTAGAACACCTACTCATTCAAGGGTTTTTCTTTATTTTTTACTATTTTCTACATTGTAGAATAATAGTGAAGACATCAAAAATATGAAATAACACATATGGAATCATATAGTAACTAAAAAAGTGTTAAACAAATCAAAATATATTTAAATAGCCACCCTTTGCCTTGATGACAGCTTTGCACACTCTTGGCATTCTCTCAACCAGCTTCATGAGGTAGTCACCTGGAATGCACTTCAATTAACAGGTGTGCCTTCTTAAAAGTTAATTTGTGGATTTTCGTTCCTTCTTAATGCGTTTGAGCCAATCTGTTGTGTTTTGAAAAGGTAGGGGGGGTATACAGCAGATAGCCCTATTTGGTAAAAGACCACGTCCATATTATGGCAAGAACAGCTCAAATAAGCAAAGAGAAACGATAGTCCATCATTACTTTAAGACATGAAGGTCAGTCAATACAGAACATTTCAAGAACTGAACGTTTCTTCAAGTGCAGTCGCAAAAACCATCAAGCACTATGATTAAACTGGCTCTCATGAGGACCACCACAGGAATGGAAGACCCAGAGTTCCCTCTGCTGCAGAGGATAAGTTCATTAGAGTTACCAGCCTCAGAAATTTCAGCCCAAATAAATGTTTCACAGAGTTCAAGTAACAGACACATCTCAACATTGACTGTTCAGAGGAGACTGTGTGAATCAGGCCTTCATGGTCGAATTGCTGCAAAGAAACCACTACTAAAGGACACCAATACAAAGAAGAGACTTGCTTGGGCCAAGAAACACGAGCAATGGACATTAGACCGGTGGAAATGTGTCCTTTGGTCTGGAGTCCAAATTGGAGATTTTGGGTTCCAACCGCCGTGTCTTTGTGAGACGCGGTGTGGGTAAACGGATGATCTCTGCATGTGTATTTCCCACCGTAAAGCATGGAGGAGGAGATGTTATGGTGTAGGGGTGCTTTGCTGGTGACACTGTCTGTGATCTATTTAGAATTCAAGGCACACATAACCAGCATGGCTACCATCTCTCTCTGTGTTCGTGCCGTGAAAGGAGGGGTTTCTTCTTTGTCTGAAAGCAATGGCTAGCTAGTATGCTAACTATTCTAGCTAACTAACTGGCTGAATAAGTTGACGACGGACTCGCTCAAGCTGTCGGGACTAACCCACAACGTTAGACACGGACATGAACGATCTGCTTGGCGTGTTGACACACTGGTGGTTTGTTGTGGCCGAGTATTGGTGCTAAACCGTGTTGTTGGAGTCCGGCATGCTAGCTGGCTGTGGCGTCTTATGACTAGGTGCCCTGGACGATTTTCACGGAAGAATACTGTACCTAGTTAGCTAGCTGAATAAACTAAGTTAGTCTATTCCTAGAAAACATTGAACTGCTGTAGTTTACAACAATGATAGTTTCTGAGGTGGAAGTTGGGAGAGTTATATTTGGGTGTTGTGGTGAGGGAGGCCCCGCTCTCTCCTTTCCCAGATGTTTAGTTCATTTCATTCCGATCTCCTTTGCATTATTGTAGCCATTTTCTGCAGCCTGTCAACTATGCCTCTGTCTATCCCTGTTCTCTCCTCTCCGCACAGGCTATACAAACGCCTCACACCGCGTGGTTGCTGCCTCTCTAACCTGGTGGTCCCTGCACGCACCACCCACGTGGAGTTCCAGGTCTCAGGCAGCCTCTGGAACTGCCGTTCTGCTGCCAACAAGGCAGAGTTCATCTCAGCTACCCTCCAGTTCCTCGACTTCTTGGCGCTGACGGAAACATTACATTTACATTTTAGTCATTTAGCAGACGCTCTTATCCAGAGCGACTTACAGTTAGTGAATACCATTTTTTTTTTATACTGGCCCCCCCGTGGGAATCGAACCCACAACCCTGGCGTTGCAAACGCCATGCTCTATCAACTGAGCTACATCCCTGCCGGCCATTCCCTCCCCTACCCTGGACAACGCTGGGCCAATTGTGCGCCACCCATGAGTCTCCCGGTCGCGGCCGGCTGCGACAGAGCCTGGATTCGAACCAGGATCTCTAGTGGCACAGTTAGCAATGCGATGCAGTGCCTTAGACCACTGCGCCACTCAGGAGCATGGATTACCACTGAAAACACTGCTACTCCTACTGCTCTCTCCTCGTCTGACCATGTGTTCTCGCATACCCCGAGAGCATCTGGTCAGCGGGGTGGTGGCACAGGAATCCTCATCTCTCCCAAGTGGACATTCTCTATTTTTCCCCTGAACCATCTGTCTATCTCCTCATTTGAATTCCATGCTGTCACAGTCACTAGCCCATTTAAGCTTAATATCCTTGTCATCTATCGCCCTCCAGGTTCCCTTGGAGAATTCATCAATGAGCTTGACGCCTTGATAAGTTCCTTTCCTGAGGATGGTTCACCCCTCACAGTTCTGGGGGACTTTAACCTCCCTATGTCTACCTTTGACTCATTTCTCTCTGCCTCCTTCTTTCCACTCCTCTCCTCTTTTGACCTCACCCTCTCACCGTCCCCCCCTACTCACAAGGCAGGCAATACGCTTGACCTCATCTTTACTAGATGCTGTTCTTCTACTAATCTCGCTGCAACTCCCCTCCATGTCTCCGACCACTACTTTGTATCCTTTTCTCTCTCGCTCTCCTCCAACACTACTCACTCTGCCCCTACTCAGATGGTAATGCGCCGTCGCAACCTTCGCTCTCTCTCTCCCGCTACTCTCTCCTCTTCCATCCTATCATCTCTTCCCTCTGCTCAATCCCTTCTCCCTCCAATCTCCTGATTCTGCCTCCTCAACCCTCCTCTCCTCCCTTTCTGCATCCTTTGACTCTCTATGTCCCCTATCCTCCCGGCCGGCTCGGTCCTCCCCTCCAGCTCCGTGGCTTGATGACTCATTGCGAGCTCACAGAACAGGGCTCCGGGCAGCCGAGCGGAAATGGAGGAAAACTAGACTCCCTGCGGACCTGGCATCTTTTCACTCCCTCCTCTCTACATTTTCTTCATCTGCTTCTGCTGCTAAGGCCACTTTCTACCACTCTAAATTCCAAGCATCTGCCTCTAACCCTAGGATGCTCTTTGCCACCTTCTCCTCCCTGCTGAATCACCTCGCTGATCAACTCATCCTTGACCGCTGGCTATGTCCCTTCCGTCTTCAAGAGAGCGAGAGTTGCACCCCTTCTCAAAAAACCAACACTCGATCCCTCTGATGTCAACAACTACAGACCAGTATTCCTTCTTTCTTTTCTCTCCAAAACTATTGAGCGTGCCGTCTTTAGCCAACTCTCTTGCTATCTCTCTCAGAATGACCTTCTTGATCCAAACCAGTCAGGTTTCAAGACTGGTCATTCAACTGAGACTGCTCTTCTCTGTGTCACGGAGGCTCTCCGCACTGCTAAAGCTAACTCTCTCTCCTCTGCTCTTGTCCTTCTAGACCTGTCTGCTGCCTTTGATACTGTGAACCATCAGATCCTCCTCTCCACCCTCTCCGAGCTGGGCATCTCCGGCGCGGCTCACTCTTGGATTGCGTCCTACCTGACCGGTCGCTCCTATCAAGTGGCGTGGCGAGAAGCTGTCTCCGCACCACGTGCTCTCACCACTGGTGTCCCCCAGGGCTCAGTTCTAGGCCCCCTCCTATTCTCGCTATACACCAAGTCACTTGGCTCTGTCATATCCTCACATGGCCTCTCCTATCATTGCTACGCAGACGACACTCAACTAATCTTCTCCTTTCCCCCTTCTGATAACCAGGTGGCGAATCGCATCTCTGCATGTCTGGCAGACATATCAGTATGGATGATGGATCACCACCTCAAGCTGAACCTTGGCAAGACGGAGCTGCTCTTCCTCCCGGGGAAGGACTGCCCGTTCCATGATCTCGCCATCACGGTTGACAACTCCATTGTGTCCTCCTCCCAGAGTGCGAAGAGCCTTGGCGTGACCCTGGACAACACCCTGTCATTCTCCGCTAACATCAAGGCGGTGACCCGATCCTGTAGGTTCATGCTCTACAACATTCGCAGAGTACGACCCTGCCTTACACAGGAAGCGGCACAGGTCCTAATCCAGGCACTTGTCATCTCCCGTCTGGATTACTGCAACTCGCTGTTGGCTGGGCTCCCTGCCTGTGCCATTAAACCCCTACAACTCATCCAGAATGCCGCAGCCCGTCTGGTGTTCAACCTTCCCAAGTTCTCTCACGTCACCCCGCTCCTCCGCACACTCCACTGGCTTCCAGTTGAAGCTCGCATCTGCTACAAGACCATGGTGCTTGCCTACGGAGCTGTGAGGGGAACGGCACCTCCGTACCTTCAGGCTCTGATCAGTCCCTACACCCAAACGAGGGCATTACGTTCATCCACCTCTGGCCTGCTGGCTCCCCTACCTCTGCTGAAGCACAGTTCCCGCTCAGCCCAGTCAAAACTGTTCGCTGCTCTGGCACCCCAATGGTGGAACAAGCTCCCTCACGACGCCAGGACAGCGGAGTCACTCACCACCTTCCGGAGACATTTGAAACCCCACCTCTTTAAGGAATACCTGGGATAGGGACATGTTGAAAATGTCAGTGAAGACACTTGCCAGTTGGTCAGCGCTTGCTCGGAGTACACATCCTGTTAATCCATCTGGCCCTGCGGCCTTGTGAATGTTGACCTGCTTAAAAGTCTTACTCACATCGGCTATGGAGAGCGTGATCACATAGTCATCCGGAACAGCTGATGCTCTCATGCATGCTTCAGTGTTGCTTGCCTCGAAGCGAGCATAGAAGTGATTTAGCTTGTCTGGTAGGCTTGTGTCACTGGGCAGCTCGCGGCTGTGCTTCCCTTTGTAGTCTGTAATAGTTTTCAAGCCCTGCCACATTCGACGAGCGTCAGAGCCGGTGTAGTACGATTCAATCTTAGTCCTGTATTAACTCTTTGCCTGTTTGATGGTTCGTCGGAGGGCGTAGCGGGATTTCTTATAAGCGTCCAGGTTAGAGTCCCGCTCCTTGAAAGCGGCAGCTCTACCCTTTAGCTCAGTGCGGATGTTGCCTGTAATCCATGGCTTCTGGTTGGGGTGTGTACGTACGGTCACTGTGGGGACAACGTCATCGATGCACTTATTGATGAAGCCAGTGACTGATGTGGTGTACTCCTCAATGCTATCGGAAGAATCCCGGAACATATTCCAGTCTTTGCTAGCAAAACAGTCCTGTAGCTTAGCATCTGCGTCATCTGACCACTTCCTTATTAACCGAGTTACTGGTGCTTCCTGCTTTAGTTTTTGCTTATAAGCAGGAATCAGGAGGATAGAGTTATGGTCAGATTTGCCAAATGGAGGGCGAGGGAGAGCTTTGTATGCGTCTCTGTGTGTGGAGTAAAGGTGGTCTAGAGTTTTTTTTCCTCTGGTTGCACATTTAACATGCTGGTAGAAATTAGGTAGAACGGATTTAAGTTTCCCTGCATTAAAGTCCCCGGCCACTAGGAGCACTGCCTCTGGATGAGCATTTTCCTGTTTACTTATGGCCTTATACAGCTCATTGAGTGCAATATTAGTGCCAGCATCGGTTTGTGGTGGTAAATAGACAGCTACGAAAAATATAGATGAAAACTCTCTTGGTAAATAGTGTGGTCTACAGCTTATCATGAGATACTCTACCTCAGGCAAGCAAAACCTTGAGACTTCCTTAGTATTAGATTTTATGCACCAGCTGTTGTTTACAAATATACACAGACCACCACCCCTTGTCTTACCGGAGTCAGCCGTTCTATCCTGCCGATGTAGCGTATATCCCGCCAGCTGTATGTTATCCATGTCGTCGTTCAGCCACGACTCGGTGAAACATAAGATATTTCAGTTTTTAATGTCCCTTTGGTAGGATAACCTTAATCTTAGGTCGTCCAATTTATTTTCAAATGATTGAACATTGGCTAATAGGATTGATGGAAGAGGCAGTTTACTTGTGTTATGAACAGAGTGGACTACGTTTTGTAGACTTTACCCTTTGCCAAAGTTTCAGAAAATTGCGTTGTTTAGAAGGAGTGCAAGGGCGAATTGAGTTATTGCACACGCGCACTTCACAGAGTAGGCGTTCCATAACATAAATATGCAAATACATGTTAGAACGCGCCAATAGGATCTCGCTAGCTCGTGCTTGGCTCTGCCCACTTCCTTGCTTGTTCTGCCCACTATGATCAATTTGCTCCCATTTTGCTCCCAGGCTGTGGTCTATCTTGGGTTAGTTATAAAAAATCTTTGCTTCGACTGAGCCTGCAACACTGCTGGCTTCCTAGGGAAGTGGAATCCCATCAGGCAGGGTTTCGTAAACTCTATCCTGGGGTCCCCTCTGGGTGCACGTTTTTGTTTTTGCCCTAGCACTACACAGCTGATTCAAATAACCAACTCATCATCAAGATTTGATTATTTGAATCAGCTGTGTAGTCCTAGGGCAATAGCCAAAACGTGCACCCAGGGGGGACCCCAAGACCGAGTTTGGAAACTGCCATAAGGCACTGCTTTATTTTTGGAGTTTGCACAATTTCACTCAAAAAAATTGAGAGGCGTTTCTAATTATATGATATGTGCATTTGTTTATGTCTGATGTCGAGACTTAGCACATGTAAAAAGATGAAATACCTCCCAAATTAAATATTTTTTACGTTGGTTTATATTTTGTAAAACGACAGGGGGGATTTGTTCATTTGAATTTCACGCTCGTTTTATTTTTTTAAAAGTGGAACATGAATTGTATCATTAAAGTCACGAGTGTGTCCCGAAGTTGATGGGTTTATTGATCCCCTTGCCACACTCTGGAAGTCACCCTCTGAGTTTCATTAGCAGCACGTGACAACAGAGGGCCCTCCAAGCGAGTTGGTAGGGGCAAGGCGGTGCTTTGGGATTCACTGTCTCTCTATGCTTATGAGCGAGTGAAGTGAGTTCAGAAAAACTAAAAGTATGCATCCTAGAAATTGTTCTCACATACAAACTTTAGGTAACACTTCATTTTAAGGGTTCCTTATTACAGTGTAATTACATATGTAATTACACTGTAACAAGTATTGAAATTCATTGTAATAATACATAGTTATTAACTGGTGGTAATTGCAGTCTGTAATTACAGACGTGTAACAACGAATGCTTGTTACCATGCTTGTTACAAATGTTAAAGTTTCCGATAGCATCCCAACCAATATCCCAATTAACCATATTTCAGTCTGCACATTTCAGCCTGCACAAACCCATAGCCGCGGCAATTAGGGGTGCAGAACCCCCTGAAAAATCTGAAAGAAAAAAAATATATATATATAGAGTACCAGTCAAAAGCTTGGACATACCTACTCATTCCAGGGTTTTTCTTTATTTTTACTATTTTCTACATTGTAGAACAATAGTGAAGAAATCACAACTATGAAATAATACATATGGAATCATGTAGTAACCAACAAAGTGTTAAACAAATCAAAATATATTTTATATTTGAGATTCTTCAAATAGCCACCCTTTGCCTTGATGACAGCTTTGCACACTCTTGGCATTCTGTCAACCAGCTTCACCTGGAATGCTTTGCCAACAGTCTTGAAGGAGTTCCCACATATGCTGAGCACTTGTTGGCTGCTTTTCCTATTCCTGGCCTATTTATTTATGTTGTGTTTGTGCTTTGTATATTAAAACCTTCTCAGTGCATTCAGAAGACCTTTTCTTCCAGGAGAAAATCTAGGACGTTTAGGGTGATGTGACCACACCAATAGCAATGCCACATCCTGTAAGAACATCGAATGATAACAGCATAGTTATACTGTATCTTCTTTGACTATTAAGCATTTAGATTGTAGCTCATTTATTAGCAAAATGCCAGTCAAGAATGTAATTCTCTGCTTCTGTCAAATTTAATTGACATTTTTATTAACATACCCTCAGCATGTGTTGTATAACCTGCTGTAAGGACCTTAGAGCTTTACAAATGAATGAGCATAGAGCTTTGCACTTAGAGCTCATTGTTCTTACAAAGTATGGTTCCTGACACCTGTTCCTCTCTCTGTGTTCTCTCCACAGAACTCCCCAGTTGGGACGGTGCACACTAACCAGGCCACGGCCAGAGAGGAACCAGAGGAACCTGCAGAAGGCCAGCCTGAGGAGATCCATGATGGTGAGGAACCAGAGGAACCTGCAGATGACCAGCCTGAGGAGATCCATGACGGTGAAGAACCTGCAGAAGACCAGCCTGAGGAGATCCATTACGGTGAGATAGACTTCTCCAAATTACGTCCCAAAGAGACCCCCGCTGCAGCCCAGGACAGGAACCTGGGTCAGGAGAGTGAGTACGCTGAAATCAATGGGCCAGCAGAGGGGCCAAGGAACCTCCAGTTAACATCCTAGATGGGCTTTACTCACAAGTAAATAAGAAAAGTGCATTTTAAGTATCTTTGGTATGTACAGTATGTATTGAGTATTTGCTTTCTATTGGCAGATTTTTTATTTATAAGTTTGTGCTACTCAATTATTTGCATATTTGTTGAATTTTCTGGTATGTGTGGGTTCCACTAGCAATGGCGGAACCACCTGATTGTACAACTGAAGGCAGTTTAAGGCCATATAAAGTCAACGATGACTGCATTGCTTGCTCTCTGGGGTTTTAGGGTCGGTTTCTGTATATAGTGCCTTCGGAAAGTATTCAGACCCCTTGACTTTTTACAGCCTTATTCTAAAATTGATTAAATAGTTTTCCCCCCTCATCAAACTATACACAATATCCCATAATGACAAAGCAAAAAACTTGTTTTTAGAAATTTTTGCAAATGTATTAAAAATTAAAATACGTTAATATCACATTTACATAAGTATTCAGACCCTTTACTCAGTACTTTGTTGAAGCACCTTTGGCAGCGATTACAGCATCGAGTCTTCTTGGGTATGACGCTACAAGCTTGGCACACCTGTATTTGGGGAGATTCTCCCATTCTTCTCTGTAGATCCTCTCAAGCTCTGTCAGGTTGGATGAGGAGCGTTGCCGCACAGCTATTTTCAGTTCTCTCCAGAGATGTTCGATCGGGTTCAAGTCCGGGCTCTGGCTGGGCCACTCAAGGACATTTAAAGACTTGTCCCGAAGCCACTCCTGTTTTGTCTTGGCTGTGTGCTTAGGGTCGTTGTCCTGTTGGAAGGTGAACCTTCGCCCCAGTCTGAGGTCCTGAGCGCTCTGGAGCAGGTATTCATCAAGTATCTCGCTGTACTTTGCTCCGTTCATCTTTGCTTCGATCCTGACTAGTCTCCCAGTCCCTGCCGCTGAAAAACATCCCCACAGCATGATGCTGCCACCACCATGCTTCACCGTAGGGATGGTGCCAGGTTTCCTCCAGATGTGACGCTTGGCATTCATGCCAAAGAGTTCAATCTTGGTTTCATCAGACCAGAGAATCTTGTTTCTCATGGTCTGAGAGTCTTTACCTTTTGGCAAACACCAAGCGGGCTGTCATGTGCCTTTTACTGAGGAGTGGCTTCCGTCTGGCCACTCTACCATAAAGGCCTGATTGGTGGAGTGCTGCAGAGATGGTTGTACTTCTGGAGGTTTCTCCCATCTCCACAGATCTGTGCCTCGACACAATCCTGTCTCGGAGCTCTACGGACAATTCCTTCAACGTCATGGCTTTGTTTTTGCTCTGACATGCACTGTCAACTGTGGGACCTTATATAGACAGGTGTGTGCCTTTCCAAATCATGTCCAATCAATTGAATTTACCACAGGTGGACTCCAATCAAGTTGTAGAAACATCTCAAGGATGATCAATGGAAACAGGATGCACCGGAGCTCAATTTCGAGTATCAAAGCAAACGGTCTGAATACTTATGTAAATAAGGTATTTCAATTTTTTATTTTTAATACATTTGTTAACATTTCTAAAAAACAGTTTTCGCTTTGTCATTATGGGATTTTAATTTTTTTTATCAATTTTAGAATAATGCTGTAATGTAACAAAATGTGGAAAAAGTCAAGGGGTCTGAATACTTTCCGAAGGCACTGTAAGCACTTGTGACAACTGCTGTTGTAAAAAGGGCTCTATAAATACATTTGATGGATTGATTGAGGAAAGAAGACACAAGGGTTTGTAACAAGACAGGAAGTTGGTCAAGTAAGTGTAAATAGCCAGACTGATGATCAAATCTACTGGTCACTGTTCCCCTTTTCTTTAATACAGTTATCTTTATAATGATATTGTATACAGTCCATGTATCTTTTTAGGAGTTATCATGTCCGTTTTTATGTTGTGTTGATCAAAAGACACAATTGAGGCTGATTGAGGTTGTTTATTAATTGCATTGTAATAAAAACCTTTAAATTCAATTTCCATTCAATCTCTTGCTCTTATTGGTTAAACATTTAACATTTCTTAAACATTATATCATAATCATGCATTTTTAATGGAAACAATACAAGTTGCCAAAAAATGCGAATGAATCTTTCCCCCAATGGAATTCAGTTAAAATGTTTTGGTTTCCCTGAGCCAATCAGATGTATTTCCTCCACATGTTCCAAGCCAATGGCCATTCAGTAATCCCAGTGACTAGTGAGAGGCCAGCAGAGCATTTCAAAAGATGTTGTTAATATTCTGCAAAATGTTACAATTAATATGGATATTAAACCTTGTTATGATCAGAGATGATTATTTGGGCTATAGCTTGTAAACAAACATCCAACGCCTTTATTGCAAGATGTCAGTAAGGCACTACTACACATTGATTCTACTCACATATCCATTGACAGTGAGTGACGACTGATCTGCATTCGTCAGTGATGCAGTCGCATCATATCATTGTATTTTCTTACAATTTAGAACCTTTGCTTTACATCTACCCACATATACTCAATGCAGTTTCCACCAAACTGCAATCAGTTGGTCAGTCACTTTTTCTTACCCCCCACCCTACCCATCCCCACCATATTGCAACATCAGTGTAGTCCAATAGTCTAAACTTTCTCTCTTCAACTCTGAGTCATCTGGGCCGCCGCCTCTCCATTCCTGACCCTGTCCTCCAGAGCCTTCAGCTCTCCCTCCACCTGTTGGGGGAGGTCTGCTCCCACCTGCTGGGTAAAGTATGCCCGCAGCTCCTGGGTCTCCTTCTCCCAGAAGGCCTTGGGCAGGTCGAAGAGGGCCCCCATGTCCACATTGCTGCCCAGGCCCTGCAGGTTGATGGCTCCCTCCTGTGGCACCCAGCCCACCATGCTCTTCTTTGCTGCCTCGTCCTCCCTCTCGCGGCCGCAGCGTTTGAAGATCCACTCCAGCACGCGGGCATTGTCCCCGAAGCCTGGCCAGAGGAAGGAGCCCGACGTGGGGTCCTTACGGAACCAGTTGACGTGGAAGATCTTGGGCAGGTGGGTGGGGCCCTTGCGGGTCTCCATGCTGAGCCAGTGGGCCAGGTAGTCGCCGAAGTTGTAGCCGAAGAAGGGGCGCATGGCGAAGGGATCATGCATGATGACCTTGCCTGGGGGAAAAAAAGCATTTTAATGAAAAGGTCATTGCTTTATACATTGTCACTGCTGGAGAGGAATCAGGGAATACAGTATACCACCAAATCAGGTGATATTAGTCCTAGATATGTTTTTACTGTTCTATTCTATTATTTTATTTTGTACTCTATAGACAGCTCATATCCATTTAAATTACGTTATAACTAATGTAATTCTCTTTAATGAGGTTTATGAGGTACTGTACCTTTGTACTCAGCAGCTGCTGTTGCCTCAGACCTCATAGAAGCTCCCACAAACACACCGTGCCGCCAGCTAAACGACTCGTACACCAGAGGGACACCTGGGAAAAAGAGAGGTCAGAGGTCAGGACATGGCCAACAGTGTGACATGGAGTGTCCCACAGTGACACACTGGGAGCAAGAATATTAGAACATACAATTTCAAAACAGTTATAATACAGAATCATTTATATTCCAGTTACATCAACCAAACTGAAGCCCCGTAGACCCGTGTAGCTCAGTTGGTAGAGCATGGCGCTTGCAACGCCAGGGTTGTGGGTTCATTTCCCACGGGGGGCCAGTATGAAAAAATGAATGCACTCACTAACTGTAAGTCGCTCTGGATAAGAGCGTCTGCTAAATGACTAAAATGTCAAATGTAAACTGTATAATTTGTAACACTGGATATACCACCAGAGGCTTGCTGTATAGGAGTGTCTGCTACATGAATAAAATGACAATATAATATTATTATTGTGGTAAATGACAATAAACCAGTATTTTAGTAATTGGATCAGTAGATGGCACTCACCCTCTGGCCTTCTACCCCCGAAGATGATGGCATCGATGGGCACTCCCTCGTCACTCTCCCACTGTGGGTCGATAATGGGGCACTGGGCCGCCGGGGTACAGAACCTGGAGTTGGGGTGGGCACACGGGGCAGAGTCTCCTGTGGAAGAAGAGAAAGAGGGTGAATACTATTAACAGAATAAAACATTATGACAGTATAGAAATTAGTACATTAAACATTTCTACAACATTTGATTTGATGGTATGCATATAAATAACTTAGAAACATGATTACATTGTTATTAATGCTACTAGACTCATGTATAAATGCTATGTAGTGATTTACTAAGTAGTTTATGAGCAGATGTTATACTTAAGTGTTACTGTGTACTTTCTCTACCCAATGACAACAAAAGGACAGTGTCACACCATGTCACCAGGTGGCACTAGTGAGTCACCTCTACCTGCCCACTATTAACACAATTCTTTAATTTTTTAATTTATTTAACCTTTATTTAACTAGGCAAGTCAGTTAAGAACAAATTCTTATTTAGAATGACGACCTACCAAAAGGCAAAAGGCCTCCTGCAGGGACAGGGGCTGGGATTAAAAATATAGGACAAAACACACATCACGACAAGAGAGACCCCACAACACTACATAAAGAGAGACCTAAGACAACAACATAGCATGGCAGCAACACATGACAACACAGCATGGTAGCAACACCACATGGCAGCAGCACAACATGGTAGCAGCACAGAACATGGTACAAACATTATTGGGCACAGACAACAGCACAAAGGCAAGAAGGTAGAGACAACAATACATCACGCGAAGCAGCCACAACTGTCAGTAAGAGTGTCCATGATTGAGTCTTTGAATGAAGAGATGGATATTAAACTGTGGGTCAACTACAGTGAGTCAACTCTACCTGCCCACAGCCCACTGTTTACACTACAGTGAGTCAACTCTACCTGCCCACTATTAACACTACAGTGAGTCAACTCTACCTGCTTTCCAGGATTTGCCATGCCAGTCAGTCAGGGAGACCCCTGCGGCAGGGGGGTCCAGTCCCTCCCACCATACCCCTCCGTCGCTGGTCTCTCCCACGTTGGTGAACACTGTGTTTTTGGCGATGGTCGCCATGGCGTGAGGGTTGGTCTTCAGGGACGTGCCGGGAGCCACGCCGAAGAAGCCGTTCTCTGGGTTGATGGCCCTGAGTTTACCTGAGGAGAAAGTGACAAGGTGAGTCACAGAGATACATTAAAGGATTTGTTCCTTGAAGGAAGTGATGTTCTCAACTTAATAATTTCCTCTCTAAGAAAAGGAGGGGAAAGGACTTGACAAGTGGGAGTTGCTGGTTATAGTTGCAATGGGTTGTACAATTTGTCTGGCCATGAAATGAATAACATGAGTGTGAAGCTCTAGTATGTTACTGTTTGAGTCTTTACTAGTCGGTCATTGTCTTTACTCTACAGAAGCTCTGAGTCTCAGAGTGTGTTGAGCGTGTATCCCTCCTTTCACCCTGGCTGTCAAACTTCATCCAGGCGATGTCGTCTCCCACACACTCCACAGTCCAGCCAGGCAGCGCAGGCTTCATCATGGCCAGGTTGGTTTTCCCACAGGCACTTGGGAACGCCGCCGCCACGTAACGCTTCACTCCCCAAGGATTGGTGATGCCCAGGATCTGGTGGGGGAGGAGTGACAGAAAAGAGAGAAAGAGGGAGATATTTTCAGAGAGGGTGGGTGTTGCATTGACTGGGCAGTTTCTCCAGTAATGTAGGAACATCAGAAGGAACTAACTAACTACTCACTGCTACTGTATGAGGCACTGACTGTGTCACATATGCTAAGATCTGAATCTTGCAACCCATCTCCTGATATTGCAGGTCAGCACAGAAATCACTATTTTACTCACTATGATCCCTGTCTTTGATCCCCGTCTGCTCTTCATGTCTAAGATACAGTATTCCTGTTGGAACCACTCCAAAAAAGGGAATACAGTCCTGTCTGTGCACCCCTATCGGGTCCCTGTTCTCACCAGCATGTGTTCAGCCAGCCAGCCCTCATCCTTGGCGATGCGCGAGGCGATCCGCAGAGCGAAGCACTTCTTGCCCAGCAGGGAGTTGCCTCCGTAGCCGCTGCCGAACGACAGGATCTGCCTGGTGTCTGGCAGGTGGGAGATCAGCACCTTCTCTGGGTTACACGGCCACGAGTTGACCAGGGGAGCTGGGAGGAGAGGAGGAGGAGGTGGGGAGCATGGGAGGAAGATGGTGATGGAAGGGTGACTATGGAAGCAAGGGATGGAACGAGGTGAGGCAAATGATGCTTGAACGGCATGTATGGCATACTGCTGAACATGTTAAATTATAATTATGTATAATTATGTAGGAGATGTGATATGCAACAATGTTGTTGTTTTCTAAGTTTATGATATAACTTACAAGATGGAGATAGAGAGACAGTCTCTGGGCAGTGGTACCTTTCAGTGGGAGAGGTTGCCCGAGGGAGTGCTGGCAGCGCACAAACTCTGCCCCCTGTGCCAGCTTGTCCATGACTGGGGTGCCCATGCGTGTCATGATGCCCATGCTGGCCACCACGTAGGGCGAGTCCGTCACCTGCACGCCAAACTTAGACAGCGGAGAGCCCACCGGGCCCATACTGAAAGGGATCACATACATGGTTCGACCTGAGGAAGAATGAGGAAATTAAGTAATTAAAATGAACATTGAGAGTTAGACATTATTTCCCATTACAGACAACTCTCAGTTGGCTAGTTGAAAGCATTGGTGTCTCAATAGAATTTGACCCTTTCAGAGAATCATTTAACCCCACACTTTATTCCTAAACTCTACCATTTGATACGGAATGACTCTTGGCCCTCTTACTGTCTAAGTTGTCTAATTAGTCCAAATTGGACTTCAGTAGTGTAACATTATAACACTTGACACAACGATGATAGTCAACTACAACACTTGCCACTGACGTCTTAGCTAGTTATTTTGGAGGTTTAGGCCCGGTTTTCTGTTAGGCAAAAAAAGGCATTTAAAAAAGTGATAAACCCAATTTGAATGAAGACTGACACTCCATTACAGACAACTGATACAGACAGCTGAAACTATAGAGGGGTTGTGTTAGCCTCTTGTCTGAAAGCCCCAGAGTAGAAAAGTGTGTTGTGTACAGTACAGTACCTGCCATGCAGCCTGGGAAGCGGTCCTTTCTGGCCTTCTGGAAGTCACCCTCACTCATCCAGCTGCCCAGCTGGCTCTTAGCCCCCCCATCGGGGATGGGGATGGTGTCCCTCTGGTTCTTGGTGACGATCACTGTCTTACTCTCCACGCGAGCCACATCCTTGGGGTCTGTGCGTGCCAGCCAGCTGCCCAGAGAGAAAAGCCATAAACAGACTATTAATTACCTTATCATTCTTTATGGCAGTGAGTATAACAGGCCTGGAGTCTTTCGTTGATCTCCAGGGCCACAGTGGAAAAAGTGACCCAAGAGATTCTTTGATGTATGACTAATATTGTTTCAGATTAATATTACCGAGCCATACAGATTACTTTGTTTGACAGACTTACTCTCAATAACGTACATTCAATTTAAGAATTCTTCACTAACCAGAATAATATTAATGTATTCTGCTCTACATTAACTTAGCTCGCTAGCTAACTTAACCTGCTTTGTGACATAAAGACCCAGATTCCTACTGTTCACAAAGATCACAGCAGCACTCACCAGTTCTCATACTTCGGTAGCTTCTTCACCATGCCCCCTTTCTCCAAGCCAGCTAGGATGTGAGCCGACTCTTCTGCAGTCCCCGTCACCACATGCACATTGGCCGGCTTGCACTCATCCATCGCCCCCTTCACGAAGTCAGCCACCGCTGGGGGCAGAGAGGGGATCGAGGCCAGGGAGCGGACCCCCACGGATGCCCCAACGCCACCCCGTCTGTACCAAGACACAGGGTGGTAATAGTGGGTGTGTTACGGAGGCTTACAGGGAGGGAACTGTATTCAAACATACTGTATCATACAGACATGATATTAGGTTGCTGGCTGATATCAGCTGTAAGAGGAGCAATACTATGATAATTTAGCAACTCGCAGTTATCAAATAAGATGTGCTCCAAATGGATATCAAATTTAAATCTGGTGTTAAAATAGGCAACACAATAGGAACAACATTTAAACACTAGGTAGCAAGATGCACAATGGTAGCAAGATACACAATGGTAGCAAGATACACAATCAACCTCTTCAGTATGGTTTCAGGGATGCAATTCTATGGAGAGCAGATTAAAGGAAAAAGTGTCACTACATTCCTACTATTACTGCTAGTATTAGAGCAATCCACACGTAAATAATGCAATGGTGTAATCTACTAATGTAGTGTCACTGAGGAGTAGACTTCGGTTCTTCTCCAATCGCATTCTTGGGAATTTTGTTTTACCTAAACCACGGCAAGCACTGTGAATGTGTTACTTCTGAACATAATCTAGAATAACATTTCATTATCAGATGTATAGTTAGAAACAAATAATATCCATACATGTTCACTATTATTCAATCATCTGCGCGAGACACAGACATCACTATGACCTAAAACTCAAATGACTTTTAAGAGGAAAGGCCATCGACAGACCAGATATATCCCAAACCAGCTTGGTTTTCCTGCTCTTCCTTGGGCTCCTTAATTATATAAATGAGTGGCAGGAAGTTGCCATTGGGATGCAAACTACAGCCTAGGGCACTGCAACCTGAGACTTCAGCTCAGAGCTCTTTATAATGTTGGGGGCACATAGGGGGGCTTTCTTTTGTTTGTTAACAGCACAGTGTTCACAAACAAGGGCAAAACACAATCAGTTACAACATGTGTTAGCGCTCCGACTAGCTGACTAGAAACACCAGGCACGATGGTCAATGGTTTGACTCCAAAAAACTCTGAGGAGGATTCTGTGTCCTCAGATGCACTCTTCAATTGAAACTTTGTTTAAAAAAAATAAAAAATACTCCTTATACTGACGTGTCTAGGAACCTCTGGAACTGGTTTGGCTACCTCTTTGTCTCTAGGAGCTGCATTATAATTTGACTCACATTCCAACTCATGGCTAGGTCTATTGACTAATTTGGCTATGAATTTAAATCACACTATTCTACCTTGGTAGCTAGTTGAAAGACAGGTTCCGTTAAAAGTGCTGACAAAGTCTGTCCCAATTGGCTGCATTGTGGGTGTCATTAAACTTCCCGTGTACACAACAACTGCCATTTCTAAAGGAAGGGGTAAAGGCTGCCCAGTGTCCTATTTGCAAACTGAGAATATAGATTGTTGTTGATGGGAAAATGCCCAATGTCACAGGGAACAAGTATTGTTTAAACACTGTTTAACCATTTATGTTATGAGAAGTCATCTTAGATCTTCTCCAGTTTATGAAGTCTATTATAAGTGACACATTTCTGCATGCAGTCGACCAGATGTGTGTATTGAGAAACTTCAGACTGGGAGGGAGGGAGAGAGAGACCTTTTGCCCACAAAGTACTGGGCAGGAAAAGAGAGAGCAAGCAAGCTGACAGAAAATGAACCAGGAGAGGAGAACGGTTAGGCTTTCCACCCTTTCCTCTGTGTATAATGCCATTCTCAGGAACAGGTCACTGCAAGCAGACTAAACTGAAAATCTATTGAGTACATACTGTAGGAGCGTTTGTCCTGTCATGCAACCAATGATCTAAACTATACAAGTGCTGTTCAATATTACCAGAATATAATTACTTAGGAGCCCAATCGTTAGAGTAATCACTTGAGTGTCTGTCTATAACTTAACTAACGGTAAATAAGAATTAGGGAGCCGAGAGTGAGTGGTTGGTTTCTATTTTTCCTTTAAACCAGGGATCATCAACTAGATTCAGCCACGGGCCAATTTTTTCTTGAGCAGATGGTCAGGGGGCCTGAACATAATTACAAATAATTTGTTGACTGCAAATTGACCGCAAGAAGCCCAAAAAGATATAATATTTGACTAAAATATAATCATTTCAAAACATACTTACATTTGTAATATAATGCTTGGGAATTCTTGAGAACAGATTTCCAAAATATAAATAACTTGGAGCTGATTTCCTGGTGTTTTTACAGTCTTTTATGTATGTCCAACAATGAAAAAATATATATATATACAAATATGTTTTTTTTTTGCTCAGAAAACTTTGGGGCCAAATAAAACTACCCCAACTAGCGGCCTGAAATAAATCTCCCTCTCCTCCGTTTCACCTTTGACCTCTGAAAGCTCCCTCTCTCTCCCTCCCTCATCACTCCTCTTTACCCATCACCCACTTTTGACAGATTGTCATGGTAGATGTATAAGGTAAAGGGAGAGAATGTGCTCAACATAACGTTTGCTCGTATGTATTGTATAAGCTCCAAAAGTCCCAGCTCCCACTACAAGTACCATAGCAGCACTTCTGTACAAATCTACTTGTGTAATTTTGCAATGCAGCTCACCATACCTAAGTATGATATGTTACGAATTGCAATTTGTACAATGTTACGAATTTGCTAAAAGTATGATATGTTACGAATTCCAATTTGTTGTGGCTAACGTTAGCTAGGTGGCTAACGTTAGCTAGGCTAGGGGTTAGGGTTTAAGGTTAGTTAGCTGCTGCTACTCTGTTAAGTATTTATGCATAGTCACTTTAACTCTACCCACATGTACATATTACCTCAACTACCTCAACTAGCCGGTGCCCCCGCACATTGACTATGCAACGGTACCCCCCTGTATATATAGCCTCCCTACTGTCACTTTATTTTACTGTATATATAGCCTCCCTACTGTCACTTTATTTTACTTCTGCTCTTTTTTTCTCAACACTTTTTTGTTGTTGTTTTATTCTTACTTTTTTTGTTTAAAATAAATGCACTGTTGGTTAAGGGCTGTAAGTAAGCATTTCACTGTAATGTCTGCACCTGTTGTATTCGGCGCATGTGACCAATAAAATTTGATTTGATTTTGATTTGATTTGATTTGATTAACCTCTTAAGGATCGGACCCTTTCTTTAAATTTTCGCCTAAAATTACAAATCTAAATGCCTGTAGCTCAGGACCTGAAGCAAGGATCTGCATATTCTTGATACAATTTGAAAGGAAACACTTTGAAGTTTGTGGAAATGTGAAATTAATGTAGGAGAATATAACACATTCGATCTGGTAAAAGATAATACAAACAAAAATTATATGGTGATACAAAATGTAAGTTTACACACTCCCATATATGCAAATATCTTTATCTTGGCCAGGTCGCAGTTGTAAATGAGAACTTGTTCTCAACTGGCTTACCTGGTTAAATAAAGATGAAATCAAATAAATAAATAAAAAATAGACCATCGCCATTATATGGATCTGTGCCATTCACTTTGAACTGGACTGTTTTTACAGCATGAGCGGTCGTGAGTAGATGGGCTTGTTTTAAGATCAAAGCAAGAGCTAGACGTAGCGACGTATGCACATTTGTACATTCATATCCTTTGCTAATTAGTGAGTTATTAGCCCAGTTATAGATCATTTGTAGTCAAATTAGTGGGGGAGTGACTGCTTCCTGCATTTCTAGACACCTTTGAAAAGTGAGTCAGGCAAAGATATTTTTTTTGTCTTAAAGGGGCAGTGTTTTGAGACAGGCTTGAATACGTTGTTTTTTTGTTGTTGTACTTTTTTGCCCTTTTCTCCCCAATTTCGTGATATCAAATTGGTAGTTACAGTCTTGTCCCATCGCTGCAACTTCCGTACGGACTCAGGAGAGGCGAAGGTCGAGAGCCATGCGTCCTCCGAAACACGACCCTGCCAAGCCGCACTGCTTCTTGACACTGCTCACTTAACCCGGAAGCCAGCCGCACCAATGTGTCGGAGGAAACACCGTACAGCTGGCGACCGAAGTCATGCGCCCGGCCGCCACAAGGAGCCGCTAGAGCGCGATAGGACAAGGACATCCCAGCCGGCCAAACCCTCCCTTAACCCGGACAACGCTGGGCCAATTGTGCGTCATGGGTCTCCCGGTCGCGGCCGGCTGCGACACAGCCCGAGATCGAACCCGGATCTGTAGTGATGCCTCTAGCACTGCGATGCAGTGCCTTAGACCGCTGCGCCACTCGGGAGGCCCAGGCTTGAATAAGCTAAGTAGCCAATAGGCGAGGGTAGCATAATTTGTCTGATTCTCTGTAATAATGATATGGGAATAATTATGCATTTTATTTTGTAAAGTGGTTTCTTGCATTAAACACCACAACAACATTTTCAGTCACCTCCTTGTCTGAAGGATAAGTGGATAAACAAGTTAGTTTATGGAATGAAGGCCTACATTGAACATCACACATTGGCTGCTACTGTAGGCTGAACGATAGAACACCTATTTCCATGTTAAAATGTTATGGGATGCATTGTTTTTTATGGTAGGCCACTCTGGTAGGCCTACATTATGATCAAATAGCCACAGTAGCCTACTTAACCACTGTTAAAACTAACTTAAAGCGGGTGCAGCCTCATTGTTCACAGTAAACATGCACCGGAAGTTGCACAGAATTTTCATAATGTTCAAGTTTGCGCTCAGCAGACCAGAAATTTGCTCAGTGACCAAAAACATTTGAGGGAACATTGCTTGTGACTACTGTGATATTTACAGTCAAATTGAGCTGCGGAGCAGAATGTCGGTTACCAGCCACAACAAAAGGTAAGGCAAGGATGTAATGTCAATTGAAAAAGTAGAATTATCTTTAGCCACCACGCTCCTCAGACTCTCCTTCATATCTCGTAGTGGGAATAGGGCCTAGTCAGGGAGAGATATGTGAGAACAAAGATAGCCATGAAAATGTATAATTTCTCAACCTCTGTGGCCCTCTC
Source organism: Coregonus clupeaformis (assembly GCF_020615455.1). NCBI lineage: Eukaryota > Metazoa > Chordata > Actinopteri > Salmoniformes > Salmonidae > Coregonus > Coregonus clupeaformis. The sequence continues at coordinate 38,978,698 of NC_059198.1, read as the reverse complement.
TTTGGGTTCCAGCTGGGCTTTGCTTAGTCTCATTTCCACAAGGACAATGCAACACACCTCCAAAAATGTAGACGAATCACCATGCACCACACACAGTCACACCCACACTGCCCCAAAATGTAATGTTAATAGCTTGGTCCATAGGGCATTTTCAGGAACTGAACAGAAATGCACGTAGCACAGTAAACATACAGTAAACATTCATTCATCATACATAAACATGCAGAAGTAAGGCATTGAAACGTCTATGTCAATTAGGCAGCTACACAAATCCTGACAGTGCACTCTCTTGACAATCTCGAATTTACTATGATGCTGTTTCAACACACACATATACACACACACCAATAACAAATGCATAGTAGACACAAAACATAGAACCCTCTCAAGTTTGTAAGACTGACAGACAGTGTCATGCAGTTCATTCTGAAAAGTAAGACAAGATGCACTCAAGACTGCTCACATACTTGTTAGTCTCTGTGTGACGTCACCAAACAGCCTAGAGAAAGAGTGGTGAAGAGAAAGTGGAATGACAGAGATTCAAATCAATAGGATCTTGAAAATCTGTCCGTCATTTTCTATCTCAGAGGTGAACAGCTTTTGAAATCTGGTCAGTCAGGTTTGTGCACCTCCAAATCGGTCAGACACAAACCAAAACCCACAATGTTGTGTGTGCTGTGCTATATGTCTGTGGCATTTTCTATTAAGATCTTTCTTTATAGTTCAGTGACATTGGGGTCATTCCATGTCATTTCAGCAAGCCATTACACCCACCATCTCAGATTGTTTTGAAATCATTTCTGTAGTTAGAAACAGATACGATTAGCATTCCTGAACCATTATTTTGTTGAAATGTTATTTGATTTATGAGAAATAATAAAAACGAATTGATGCCACCCAAATTGTCCCTTTTAATTTATAGGATTCACATAATATTCAACAAATTATAGTACCCAACAACTGATTTGAACCAAACTTCATCCTATCATTGAGTAAGACATGAGGAATCCAATAAAATGGTCAAAAGCCACCCACCGATCCCCAACACTCCACGCCAATCCCACCCTAACAACCAGTATACAGTATCAGTTCTCTATGTTTGACAAGTAGTATGGTTCTGCTTCTTGGAGTATTGTCTCTTCACCTTTTGTAATGTACTCCCTGTGAATCTGGTGATGTTTTATTGCACCTGTTTAGAGAAATTAGCCATTGAATTCGCTTGCATTATTTACCATAAATTAGTGTGAAAGTAACAGGTTTTGCAAATAGGAAAAACAAAGTACAGCATTTCATACAACTATCATATCCTGTCCCTGCTTCTCCATATCCACTGTTTACAGCCCATGCAACAAAAACGCCTCTACCGGCTGATGCAAGTTCTAAAGTTCCTATATCAGCCAAGACAGAACAGCCACGGTGGTGACTGGCACCGACGGCATATGGATGGAGAATCAATTGTTTAGGAAGATAGTTGTCCGCTTTTGGTGTGTGCTCGAATGGGACATGCAGAGTCAGCTGAATAAATGCAAAGTCGCTTAAAAAGTAGTACAGCGGAAGGATATCTCATATTGACAATTGGCTACTGAAATTATCTTGACCCAGTTGGTCTAGGTGAGGGCAATCCAAAAGTGTTATTTATAATGGCCATAATATGGTAGGCCAACCTGCGTTATTACACCCACGCCATATGCCAGTGCTTAATTTGAGCCGGATCCTGCCGGAACAGGATCAGCCAACACTCCGCTTAGGCCTGTTTCGTTCCGGAACCTATTTGGCCGGATCCGGTACCTCTCGTGGCATGAAAAATAATTGTCACTTTTTGAAATGTAAAAATTGTAATAAACGCGATCAAAGTTCATTCGAGTTGCCTCTTCGTTAATTCCAAATATTATTTAACAAAGTAAAACGAGAGAGAGAGTCTTGGCACGGGAGCGGCGCTCATATGCCATCACTGAGCGAGTGAGCTGCACATTATTAGGTGAGTCAGTGAAACTAGAAAGCATTTTTAGGACTATAATTTCCTCCTCATATTGTAGCATATAATATGTCTCCACAGACCTAGGCCTAGGCTATTGATGGATTCAAGGTCGTTTTCATTGTCAAAGTAGCCTATTTCGATCATGTGTGCGGTATTATGGTACTTTCAAGACAACTGGTCGGAAAGTCGGAGCTCTAGAAAGAGGCCAGAGTTCCCCACTTGGAATTCCGAGTTGGATGACCGAATTTTCCCAGTAGGAGCTCGTTTTTTACCAGTTGTCTTGAATGCAGTTAAATCGGAAGTCGGAGATTTCCCAGCTCCGAGTTCCCAGTTGTTTTGAACGCGGCATGAAAAAAATATTACGCTTCATTAACCTAGGGCATTATAGACAATAAAAGCACAGTGCATCGATCTACTAGACTTCAAGCAGGGCCAGCCTACTTTCTGATACAAAATGCAATGATGTGTACTGAGCCTATTGCCCGTAATAAAGAGCAATGCGCTATGATAAACTGCGTCAGCTGCATTCATATAGACCAGGGGTCCCAAATTACATTCAGCTGTGGGTCGATTTTTCCTTGAGCGGATGGTCAGGGGGCCTGAACATATTTATACATTATTTGTACACTGCAAATTGACTGCAATAATTCCAAAGATATAGTATTTGACATAACAGAATAATGTCAAACCTTGATTACATTGGGATAAGATCGCATATGCCCCTATTTATGCGTGGGAATACTTGGGAAAATCACTTTGAGCTGTATTCCTGGTGATTTGACAGTAATATAATAATAATAATAATATGCCATTTAGCAGACGCTTTTATCCAAAGCGACTTACAGTCATGCGTGCATACATTTTTGTGTATGGGTGGTCCCGGGGATCGAACCCACTACCTTGGCGTTACAAGCGCCGTGCTCTACCAGCTGAGTCTTTTTTTGTATATATCTGAAACCCTATTTTTATTCTTAATTTCTTAACTCATCAGCATGCTTTTTGAAAGATAGCTTTTAATCAATCCAGATCAGTGGAGGCTGGTGGGAGGAGCAATAGGAGGATGGGCTCATTGTAATGGCTGTAATGGAATCATGGAACGGAGTCAAACATGTGGTTTCCATATGTGTGATGTGTTTGAGACCGTTCCATTGATTCCATTCCAGCCATTACAATGAGCCCGTCCTAGGTCCTCCAACTAGCCTCCACTGATCCAGATGCCCAGATATTTATAAGTGGGGACACGATCAATGAGGGCACCATCCAAAGTATGCATGCATAAATCATCAGAAACATTTTTACGTGATTTGGAAAATAACGTACACTTGCTTTTACCTGCATTTAGTACCAATTTCAGTCCGACAAATGCTTTCTGCAGGGCAATAAAGGCAGATTTAAGCTGTGAAAGAGCCTGGTCAGCTGTGGGGGCAATATCATACAGGTGAACATTTTTTAAATTTAATTTTTAATTTATTTTTTACAGATAAACCAATATTGTTAATGTAAATAGTGAAAAGAACCAGACCAAGAAACGATCCCTGTGGGACACCCTTTGTTATGTCCTGATTTAACACCATCAGTAAATACACACTGTGTTCTGTCCTTTACATTTTTTTCAAACCAGCTACATGCAGCCTGGTCCAGGCCAATTGATGAAAGCCTCTGAATAAGTAATGAGTGGTCCACAGTGTCGAAGGCTTTGGACAGGTCAATAAAAAGGGCCATAAAAAGGGCCGCACAGTGTTTCTTCTTATCCGAACAATTAAGAACATTATTTAAATCCAAAGAAGAAGCAGAGATGTTGCCTTCTGTGCATTTGTAGTTTGATTTTGATATGTTATTTTTGTACCTTCAGTCAAAGTTTAGTAGGCCTGAACTGTATTAGCGGATGGGACCAAAAGCTGCTGAACTGCAATCAGTTCTGTCCACAAAGAGATTGTCTCCCTTTTCAGAATCTACAAAAGCAATGCAATGTCTGAGCCTGGTCTGAGAATGATGCAAATTATACATTTCCTGTTAATGTTTCCAAGTTAGAGAGAGAAGGAGATAGGAAAACATGAAGGGGGAGGGGACATTGTATGGACAATGAGAGAGAGAGACAGAGAGAGACACTGACAGGTGGGTAGACAGGGGTCAAAGTAAGATAAGCCAACAGTGCCTCTGGTTAAACTTCAGCCTGTAAACAGTGACATGGCCTACAGAATCAGCAGCCATACGCTTTTCAGGCACCCACAGATGCAGTCCTCGGTTATCAAAGAGAACATTCAGAAATGCTGCTGCTGGCAGAAAAGGCATTTGAAGCTCAAGTAATGGTTGCAGTGTGGGTTAATACACTCCTCTTATCTTACATTGAGAGTCCATGAGCGAGGCCTAAAGAGGCCCATCATAGAAGGTTACATGTAGGCTGATAAGGGATCACACATTGGCTGCTACTGTAGGCTGAACGATAGAACACCTATTTCCATGTTAAAATGTTATGGGATGCATTGTTTTTTATGGTAGGCCACTCTGGTAGGCCTACATTATGATCAAATAGCCACAGTAGCCTACTTAACCACTGTTAAAACTAACTTAAAGCGGGTGCAGCCTCATTGTTCACAGTAAACATGCACCGGAAGTTGCACAGAATTTTCATAATGTTCAAGTTTGCGCTCAGCAGACCAGAAATTTGCTCAGTGACCAAAAACATTTGAGGGAACATTGCTTGTGACTACTGTGATATTTACAGTCAAATTGAGCTGCGGAGCAAGAATGTCGCGTTACCAGCCACAACAAAAGGTAAGGCAAGGATGTAATGTCAATTGAAAAGTAGAATTATCTTTAGCCACCACGCTCCTCAGACTCTCCTTCATATCTCGTAGTGGGAATAGGGCCTAGTCAGGGAGAGATATGTGAGAACAAAGATAGCCATGAAAATGTATAATTTCTCAACCTCTGTGGCCCTCTCTTTGGGTTCCAGCTGGGCTTTGCTTAGTCTCATTTCCACAAGGACAATGCAACACACCTCCAAAAATTTAGACGAATCACCATGCACCACACACAGTCACACCCACACTGCCCCCAAATGTAATGTTAATAGCTTGGTCCATAGGGCATTTTCAGGAACTGAACAGAAATGCACGTAGCACAGTAAACATACAGTAAACATTCATTCATCATACATAAACATGCAGAAGTAAGGCATTGAAACGTCTATGTCAATTAGGCAGCTACACAAATCCTGACAGTGCACTCTCTTGACAATCTCGAATTTACTATGATGCTGTTTCAACACACACATATACACACACCAATAACAAATGCATAGTAGACACAAAACATAGAACCCTCTCAAGTTTGTAAGACTGACAGAAAGTGTCATGCAGTTCATTCTGAAAAGTAAGACAAGATGCACTCAAGACTGCTCACATACTTGTTAGTCTCTGTGTGACGTCACCAAACAGCCTAGAGAAAGAGTGGTGAAGAGAAAGTGGAATGACAGAGATTCAAATCAATAGGATCTTGAAAATCTGTCCGTCATTTTCTATCTCAGAGGTGAACAGCTTTTGAAATCTGGTCAGTCAGGTTTGTGCACCTCCAAATCGGTCAGACACAAACCAAAACCCACAATGTTGTGTGTGCTGTGCTATATGTCTGTGGCATTTTCTATTAAGATCTTTCTTTATAGTTCAGTGACATTGGGGTCATTCCATGTCATTTCAGCAAGCCATTACACCCACCATCTCAGATTGTTTTGAAATCATTTCTGTAGTTAGAAACAGATACGATTAGCATTCCTGAACCATTATTTTGTTGAAATGTTATTTGATTTATGAGAAATAATAAAAACGAATTGATGCCACCCAAATTGTCCCTTTTAATTTATAGGATTCACATAATATTCGACAAATTATAGTACCCAACAACTGATTTGAACCAAACTTCATCCTATCATTGAGTAAGACATGAGGAATCCAATAAAATGGTCAAAAGCCACCCACCGATCCCCAACACTCCACGCCAATCCCACCCTAACAACCAGTATACAGTATCAGTTCTCTATGTTTGACAAGTAGTATGGTTCTGCTTCTTGGAGTATTGTCTCTTCACCTTTTGTAATGTACTCCCTGTGAATCTGGTGATGTTTTATTCCACCTGTTTAGAGAAATTAGCCATTGAATTCGCTTGCATTATTTACCATAAATTAGTGTGAAAGTAACAGGTTTTGCCCACTAGCTGCCGCTGTTCCTGCTACTACCACCACACGCTTTTAACAATTTTGCTGGTTTAAAAAAAGAATCACAACATTTTCTTTGCAACTTTGGATAGAAAACCAAAAGCTTTTGCTCATGGTGAAAATAAATTGTGTGGGCAACTGTGTTGTCAAGCCGGTCCTCCATGAAAGCAATTCAGTTTGTCGTTCTCTTAGCAACCTAATACCCAACTCGCCTTGAATAGTCCAACAACTGGCAGCTCTCTGAGGGCTATCCTTATGGTGCAAATCTCATATGAAGACTTTGCCTACAAGCCCAAAACTTTCATCGAGAAATGGGCTAGTGAATAACATTTTGTGAAAACCCTAATAAAATAAAACAATTATCGGAAATGGCCAAGTTGGGTGCAATCAATTAGCTTATTTTCTCAGAGATCAAATTATATTTCAACAAAATAATGTTTCAGGAATGCTAACCTTATCTGTTTTTAAGTACAGAAATGATTTCAGAACAATCTGAGATGGTGGGTGTGGAAATCCTCTTTCTTGTGATTTTTGGAGGTGGAATGACTACTCATTGGCTATCTTGGATATATTCTTTCCTCTGATCATTTTAAAACGAGACTGTCAATTTCACAACAAATGACAATCAAGTTGGAGATGATGAATGGCTAATTGCAGTGCTTTGAATAGTCTTCAATAGGATTTACCATTCAACAATGAGGATATTTAATCCTTAGTTTATGGACATGTAATCTCTAGTTCATGTATCCTTAACATTTGGTTACAATGGATCTCTGATATTCCCTGAGTTTGCCATCATAAACATATACCCTATCATCATAAGAAGGATGTTTGCATAGGATTGCTGCCAACAGCCATATCATGAGCGAGATTGCGATAACTGGTAAAAGTATCCTATCCACGATAGTGATATTACTAATTCATGACAATTAATTTTATACCATCATCACCATTCCATGATTTGCCTACTGCAGTTGCAACATTTTAAATATAGCAAGGCTGCGAACAGGTCAAATAGACATCAAGTACACTATATACATCATACTGTGCCATGGTTAGTCAAAAAGGAAATATGATGTTTCAAATTGCAATACGCTAGATACTCACCTTCTGATAACTCCAAGCAAAAGACACGACATATTGTAAAATACTAAAATGGGTTAATAAAATAAAAATAAAATAGATATCTTTACAAAAAGACGAGAGACGTATGCGCTTTAGGACCAACCACAACTCATATCTGATTGGCCTATGAAGAAGAACTCCAATGTTGAGGTAACCTGGTGTAGGCTAATGAGAGAACCCTGTACTTTGCAACACGTGTAACTTATCCGAGAGGCATACGCCTTGATCCAGGTTCTGCGCTTCGTTCTCCAAACCGCAGCCTGTTGATGATGCCTGATAACTTCAATGCAAACAAATAGCCTACCGATTGCTTACATGCACCAAGCTAAATGTATTTTTCTTTCGTCAAGTAATCCAGCAGTAGTCTAGGCTATTGATAACGTAGTTCTTCGTTAAATCCGTTCAGCAAAGGTTAGCTATAAAACAGGACTGCCTGAAAACAAATAATGAAAACAAATAAAAGGTCTGCGCGGTGTTTCTCATGTTAAACGTAATTGCTTTCAATAACACAGCAAATAGGAAAAACAAAGTACAGCATTTCATACAACTATCATATCCTGTCCCTGCTTCTCCATATCCACTGTTTACAGCCCATGCAACAAAAACGCCTCTACCGGCTGATGCAAGTTCTGAAGTTCCTATATCAGCCAAGACAGAACAGCCACGGTGGTGACTGGCACCGACGGCATATGGATGGAGAATCAATTGTTTAGGAAGATAGTTTTCCGCTTTTGGTGTGTGCTCGAATGGGACATGCAGAGTCAGCTGAATAAATGCAAAGTCGCTTAAAAAGTAGTACAGCGGAAGGATATCTCATATTGACAATTGGCTACTGAAATTATCTTGACCCAGTTGGTCTAGGTGAGGGCAATCCAAAAGTGTTATTTATAATGGCCATAATATGGTAGGCCAACCTGCGTTATTACACCCACGCCATATGCCAGTGCTTAATTTGAGCCGGATCCTGCCGGAACAGGATCAGCCAACACTCCGCTTAGGCCTGTTTCGTTCCGGAACCTATTTGGCCGGATCCGGTACCTCTCGTGGCATGAAAAATAATTGTCACTTTTTGAAATGTAAAAATTGTAATAAACGCGATCAAAGTTCATTCGAGTTGCCTCTTCGTTAATTCCAAATATTATTTAACAAAGTAAAACGAGAGAGAGAGAGTCTTGGCACGGGAGCGGCGCTCATATGCCATCACTAGCGAGTGAGCTGCACATTATTAGGTGAGTCAGTGAAACTAGAAAGCATTTTTAGGACTATAATTTCCTCCTCATATTGTAGCATATAATATGTCTCCACAGACCTAGGCCTAGGCTATTGATGGATTCAAGGTCGTTTTCAGTGTCAAAGTAGCCTATTTCGATCATGTGTGCGTTATTATGGTACTTTCAAGACAACTGGTCGGAAAGTCGGAGCTCTAGAAAGAGGCCAGAGTTCCCCACTTGGAATTCCGAGTTGGATGACCGAATTTTCCCAGTAGGAGCTCGTTTTTTACCAGTTGTCTTGAATGCAGTTAAATCGGAAGTCGGAGATTTCCCAGCTCCGAGTTCCCAGTTGTTTTGAACGCGGCATGAAAAAAATATTACGCTTCATTAACCTAGGGCATTATAGACAATAAAAGCACAGTGCATCGATCTACTAGACTTCAAGCAGGGCCAGCCTACTTTCTGATACAAAATGCAATGATGTGTACTGAGCCTATTGCCCGTAATAAAGAGCAATGCGCTATGATAAACTGCGTCAGCTGCATTCATATAGACCAGGGGTCCCAAATTACATTCAGCTGTGGGTCGATTTTTCCTTGAGCGGATGGTCAGGGGGCCTGAACATATTTATACATTATTTGTACACTGCAAATTGACTGCAATAATTCCAAAGATATAGTATTTGACATAACAGAATAATGTCAAACCTTGATTACATTGGGATAAGATCGCATATGCCCCTATTTATGCGTGGGAATACTTGGGAAAATCACTTTGAGCTGTATTCCTGGTGATTTGACAGTCTTTTTTTGTATATATCTGAAACCCTATTTTTATTCTTAATTTCTTAACTCATCAGCATGCTTTTTGAAAGATAGCTTTTAATCAATCCAGATCAGTGGAGGCTGGTGGGAGGAGCAATAGGAGGATGGGCTCATTGTAATGGCTGTAATGGAATCATGGAACGGAGTCAAACATGTGGTTTCCATATGTGTGATGTGTTTGAGACCGTTCCATTGATTCCATTCCAGCCATTACAATGAGCCCGTCCTCCTAAGGTCCTCCAACTAGCCTCCACTGATCCAGATGCCCAGATATTTATAAGTGGGGACACGATCAATGAGGGCACCATCCAAAGTATGCATGCATAAATCATCAGAAACATTTTTACGTGATTTGGAAAATAACGTACACTTGCTTTTACCTGCATTTAGTACCAATTTCAGTCCGACAAATGCTTTCTGCAGGGCAATAAAGGCAGATTGAAGCTGTGAAAGAGCCTGGTCAGCTGTGGGGGCAATATCATACAGGTGAACATTTTTTAAATTTAATTTTTAATTTATTTTTTACAGATAAACCAATATTGTTAATGTAAATAGTGAAAAGAACCAGACCAAGAAACGATCCCTGTGGGACACCCTTTGTTATGTCCTGATTTAACACCATCAGTAAATACACACTGTGTTCTGTCCTTTACATTTTTTTCAAACCAGCTACATGCAGCCTGGTCCAGGCCAATTGATGAAAGCCTCTGAATAAGTAATGAGTGGTCCACAGTGTCGAAGGCTTTGGACAGGTCAATAAAAAGGGCCATAAAAAGGGCCGCACAGTGTTTCTTCTTATCCGAACAATTAAGAACATTATTTAAATCCAAAGAAGAAGCAGAGATGTTGCCTTCTGTGCATTTGTAGTTTGATTTTGATATGTTATTTTTGTACCTTCAGTCAAAGTTTAGTAGGCCTGAACTGTATTAGCGGATGGGACCAAAAGCTGCTGAACTGCAATCAGTTCTGTCCACAAAGAGATTGTCTCCCTTTTCAGAATCTACAAAAGCAATGCAATGTCTGAGCCTGGTCTGAGAATGATGCAAATTATACATTTCCTGTTAATGTTTCCAAGTTAGAGAGAGAAGGAGATAGGAAAACATGAAGGGGGGAGGGGACATTGTATGGACAATGAGAGAGAGAGACAGAGAGAGACACTGACAGGTGGGTAGACAGGGGTCAAAGTAAGATAAGCCAACAGTGCCTCTGGTTAAACTTCAGCCTGTAAACAGTGACATGGCCTACAGAATCAGCAGCCATACGCTTTTCAGGCACCCACAGATGCAGTCCTCGGTTATCAAAGAGAACATTCAGAAATGCTGCTGCTGGCAGAAAAGGCATTTGAAGCTCAAGTAATGGTTGCAGTGTGGGTTAATACACTCCTCTTATCTTACATTGAGAGTCCATGAGCGAGGCCTAAAGAGGCCCATCATAGAAGGTTACATGTAGGCTGATAAGGGATCAACAACTGTAAAAAGTAAAGTCTCGACCAGACCCTGGTCAGGCCAAGGAATGTCTGTTGTTCATTTGTTTGCATACTCAAATCAGGTCACAGAACCAGGATAGAAACTCAAATGTAATCTTCAAATGCACATTCAAAAAGAGAAGGCAGACAATGCTTTTATGATACTGGTTTGGTTGAAATATTTTAGAAATGTTTCCCCTTTGTTTTGAACCAAAATGAAAGGTATTGGGCTGACGATCAAACAATAATTATTGATGCTTGTTCTTTCATAACGTGACTAATGTGTCAACAATTAAACTTGATTCAGAATTGTATTTTTTGTTTGAACTTATACCATTTAATGGAACACGTTTATGGTACAGAACACAACTTCTATTAACATGTCAGTCAACCTTTGCCACTCTCCTTTGTTTCTTTCCTAAATGCTCCCCTCCCCTTTCTCGTCTGTCATCCATTGAGGAAAGACCTTTGGTCAGTATATTTCGCAAGTAGGCAGAAGTGAAAAACAACTCAAGTTTTAATCACTCACTCAATCACATCAATCAATAATTAGTGGTTTTGCAAACACTTCAGGGTGACTTTTCCCTTTTGGATTAAATGCATCACAAGCAATGTCTAACTAAAAGTTCTGGGCCATTTTGTGTAAATCTTCATTGACTGTAATGGAGATACACTGAGTGTACAAAACATTAGGAACACCTGCTCTTTCAATGACATAGACTAACCATGTAAATCCATGTCAAAGTTATGATCCCTTATTGATGTCACCTGTCCACTTCAATCAGTGTAGATGAAGGGGAGGAGACAGGTTAAATAAGGATTTTTAAGCCTTGAGACATGGATTGTGTATGTTTGCCATCCAGAGAGTGAATGGGTGAGAAAATACTTAAGTGACTTTGAACAGGGTATGGTAGTAGGTGCCAGGCGCACCAGTTTGACTGTGTCAAGAGCTGCAACGCTGCTGGGTTTCCTGTGTGTATCAAGAATGGGCCACCACCCAAAGGACATTCAGCCAACTCCTCATATTGCAGCATATAATGACACAAATGTGGGAAGCATTGGAGTCAACATGGGCCAGCATCCCTGTGGAACGCTTTCGACACCTTGTAGAGTCCATGCCTCGACGAATTGAGGCTGTTCTGAGGGCAAAAGGGGGTGCAACTCAATATTAAGAAGGTGTTCCTAATGTTTTGTACACTCAGTGTACACGTGAAGTACATATCCAAGAGAAAATTCAATAAATTTTTGTGCATTTTCCTTGCGTGCTCGTAATGGTTTGCATCTTTCGCCTTTGACTGAAATTGATTATGAATGTCTCAGCAGCCAAATTAGATAATTCCATCATTGCAACACACCAAAGCAAAACAGGGACCCTCAGACAATACAGCCCTATATGATAAGTAACTAAACTATTGATGCTTTATTGGAGGTCTGGAGCAGAGAGGGGGTTGTAATCAGTGTAAATACTGGATGTCTGCAACACTGATACACTCCCACAAACATGTTTGAATACACTCTTAGAAAAAATGGTTCTTAAGCTGTCCCCATAGGAGAACGCTTTTGGGTTCCATGTAGAACCCTATGTGAAAAGGGTTGTACATGGAACCCAAAAGGGTTCTACCTGGAACCAAAAAGGATTCTCCAAAGTGTTCTCCTATGGGGACAGCCGAATAACCCTTTACGGTTCTAGATAGCTCCACGGATATAAAATCAAATCAAATTGTATTTGTCACATGTGCCGAATACAATGCAGTTTTAAGAATAATAAGTGTTAAGTAAAAAATTGATAAGTAAAAATAAAAAAAGAAGAAAAATAGCAAATAACAAATAATTAAAGAGCAGCAGTAAAATAACAGTAGCGAGGCTATATACAGGGGGTACCGGTACAGAGTCAATGTGCAGAGGTACAGGTTAGTCGAGGTAATTGAGGTAATATGTACAGTACCAGTCAAAAGTTTGGACACACCTACTCATTCAAGGGTTTTTCTTAATTTTTACTATTTTCTACATTGTAGAATAATAGTGAAGACAACAAAACTATGAATTTATTTTTATTTTTGTATCTATATTTATTTATTTATTTCACCTTTATTTAACCAGGTAAGCCAGTTGAGAACAAGTTCTCATTTACAACTGCGACCTGGCCAAGATAAAGCAAAGCAGTGTGATAAAAACAACAACACAGAGTTACATATGGGGTAAAACAAAACATAAAGTCAAAAATACAACAGAAAATATATATACAGTGTGTGCAAATGTAGCAAGTTATGGAGGTAAGGCAATAAATAGGCCATAGTGCAAAATAATTACAATTAGTATTAAGACTGGAATGATAGATGTGCAAGAGATGATGTGCAAATAGAGATACTGGGGTGCAAATGAGCAAAATAAATAACAATATGGGGATGAGGTAGTTGGGTGGGCTAATTTCAGATGGGCTGTGTACAGGTGCAGTGATCGGTAAGGTGCTCTGACAACTGATGCTTAAAGTTAGTGAGGGAGATAAGTGTCTCCAGCTTCAGAGATTTTTGCAGTTCGTTCCAGTCATTGGCAGCAGAGAACTGGAAGGAATGGCGGCCAAAGGAGGAGTTGGCTTTGGGGATGACCAGTGAGATACAGTGGGGAAAAAAAGTATTTAGTCAGCCACCAATTGTGCAAGTTCTCCCACTTAAAAAGATGAGAGAGGCCTGTCATTTTCATCATAGGTACACGTCAACTATGACAGACAAAATGAGGAAAAAAAATCCAGAAAATCACATTGTAGGATTTTTAATGAATTTATTTGCAAATTATGGTGGAAAATAAGTATTTGGTCACCTACAAACAAGCAAGATTTCTGGCTCTCACAGACCTGTAACTTCTTCTTTAAGAGGCTCCTCTGTCCTCCACTCGTTACCTGTATTAATGGCACCTGTTTGAACTTGTTATCAGTATAAAAGACACCTGTCCACAACCTCAAACAGTCACACTCCAAACTCCACTATGGCCAAGACCAAAGAGCTGTCAAAGGACACCAGAAACAAAATTGTAGACCTGCACCAGGCTGGGAAGACTGAATCTGCAATAGGTAAGCAGCTTGGTTTCAAGAAATCAACTGTGGGAGCAATTATTAGGAAATGGAAGACATACAAGACCACTGATAATCTCCCTCGATCTGGGGCTCCACGCAAGATCTCACCCCGTGGGGTCAAAATGATCACAAGAACGGTGAGCTAAAATCACAGAACCACACGGGGGGACCTAGTGAATGACCTGCAGAGAGCTGGGACCAAAGTAACAAAGCCTACCATCAGTAACACACTACGCCGCCAGGGACTCAAATCCTGCAGTGCCAGACGTGTCCCCCCTGCTTAAGCCAGTACTTGTTCAGGCCCGTCTGAAGTTTGCTAGAGTGCATTTAGATGATCCAGAAGAGGATTGGGAGAATGTCATATGGTCAGATGAAGCCAAAATATAACTTTTTGGTAAAAACTCAACTCGTCGTGTTTGGAGGACAAAGAATGCTGAGTTGCATCCAAAGAACACCATACCTACTGTGAAGCATGGGGGTGGAAACATCATGCTTTGGGGCTGTTTTTCTGCAAAGGGACCAGGACGACTGATCCGTGTAAAGGAAAGAATGAATGGGGCCATGTATCGTGAGATTTTGAGTGAAAACCTCCTTCCATCCGCAAGGGCATTGAAGATGAAACATGGCTGGGTCTTTCAGCATGACAATGATCCCAAACACACCGCCCGGGCAACGAAGGAGTGGCTTCGTAAGAAGCATTTCAAGGTCCTGGAGTGGCCTAGCCAGTCTTCAGATCTCAACCACATAGAAAATCTTTGGAGGGAGTTGAAAGTCTGTGTTGCCCAGCGACAGCCCCAAAACATCACTGCTCTAGAGGAGATCTGCATGGAGGAATGGGCCAAAATACCAGCAACAGTGTGTGAAAACCTTGTGAAGACTTACAGAAAACGTTTGACCTGTGTCATTGCCAACAAAGGGTATATAACAAAGTATTGAGAAACTTTTGTTATTGACCAAATACTTATTTTCCACCATAATTTGCAAATAAATTCATTAAAAATCCTACAATGTGATTTTCTGGAAAAAGAATTCTCAATTTGTCTGTCATAGTTGACGTGTACCTATGATGAAAATTACAGGCCTCTCTCATCTTTTTAAGTGGGAGAACTTGCACAATTGGTGGCTGACTAAATACTTTTTTTCCCCACTGTATACCTGCTGGAGCGCATACTACGGGTGGGTGTTGCTATGGTGACCAATGAGCTAAGATAAGGCAGGGATTTGCCTAGCAGTGATTTAAAGATGGCCTGGAGCCAGTGGGTTTGGTGACGAATATGTAGTGAGGACCAGCCAACAAGAGCGTACAGGTCACAGTGGTGGGTAGTGGGTAGCTTTGTTGCGAAATAGGAAGCCGATTCTGGATTTAACTTTGGATTGGAGATGCTTAATGTGAGTCTGGAAGGAGAGTTTACAGTCTAACCAGACACCTAGGTATTTGTAGTTGTCCACATACTCTAGGTCAGACCTGTCGAGAGTAGTGATTCTAGTCGGGTGGGCGGGTGCCAGCAGCGTTCGATTGAAGAGCATGCATTTAGTTTTACTTGTGTTTAAGTGCAGTTGGAGGCTACGGAAGGAGTGTTGTATGGCATTGAAGCTCGTTTGGAGGTTTGTTAACACAGTGTCCAATGAAGGGCCAGATGTATACAAAATGGTGTCGTCTGCGTAGAGGTGGATCTGAGAATCACCAGCAGTAAGAGCGACGTCATTGATATACACAGAGAAAAGAGTCGGCCCAAGAATTGAACCCTGTGGCACCCCCATAGAGACTGCCATAGGTCCAGACAACAGGCCCTCCGATTTGACACATTGAACTCTATCTGATAAGTAGTTGGTGAACCAGGCGAGGCAGTCATTTGAGAAACCAAGGCTATTTAGTCTGCCAATAAGAATGCAGTGGTTGACAGAGTCGAAAGCCTTGGCCAGGTCGATGAAGACGGCTGCACAGTACTGTCTATTATCGATCGTGGTTATAATATTGTTTAGGACCTTGAGCGTGGCTGAGGTGCACCTATGACCAGCTCGGAAACCGGATTGCATAGCGGAGAAGGTACGGTGTGATTCGAAATGGTCGGTGATCTGTTTGTTAACTTGGCTTCTAAACACTTTCGAAAGGCAGGGCAGGATGGATATAGGTCTGTAACAGTTTGGATCTAGAGTGTCACCCCCTTTGAAGAGGGGGATGACCGCGGCAGCTTTCCAATCTCTGGGGATCTCAGACGTTACGAAAGAGAGGTTGAACAGGCTAGTAATAAGGGTTGCGACAATTTCGGCGGCTAATTTTAGAAAGAAAGGGTCCAGATTGTCTAGCCCAGATGATTTGTAGGGGTCCAGATTTTGCAGCTCTTTCAGAACATCAGCTGTCTGAATTTGTGTGAAGGAGAAGCGGGGGGGCATGGGCAAGTTGCAGCGGAGGGTGCAGAGCTGGTGACCGGGGTAGTGGTAGCCAGGTGGAAAGCATGGCCAGCCATAGCAAAATGCTTGTTGAAATTCTCGATTATTGTAGATTTATCGGTGGTGATAGTGTTTCCTAGCCTCAGTGCAGTGGGCAGCTGGGAGGAGGTGCTCTATTTCTCCATGGACTTTACAGTGTCCCAAAACTTTTTGGAGTTAGTGCTACAGGATGCAAATTTCTGTTTGAAAAAGCTAGCCTTTGCTTTCCTAACTGCTTGTGTATATTGGTTCCTAACTTCCCTGAAAAGTTGCATATCGCGGGGGCTATTCGATGCTAATGCAGTACGCCACAGGATGTTTTTGTGCTGGTCAAGGGCAGTCAAGTCTGAGGAGAACCAGGGACTATATCTGTTCTTAGTTCTGCATTTTTTGAATGGTGCATGCTTATTTAAGATTGAGAGGAAAGCACTTTTAAAGAACAACCAGGCATCCTCTACTGACGGAATGAGATCGATATCCATCCAGGATACCTGGGCCAGGTCAATTAGGAAGGCCTGCTCGCTAAAGGGTTTTAGGGAGCGTTTGACAGTGATGAGGGGTGGTCGTTTGACCGCGGACCCATTACAGACGCAGGCAATAAGGCAGTGATCACTGAGATCCTGGTTAAAGACAGCGGAGGTGTATTTAGAGGGTAAGTTAGTCAGGATGATATCTATAAGGGTGCCCATGTTTACGGATTTAGGGTTGTACCTGGTAGGTTCCTTGATAATTTGTGTGAGATTGAGGGTAACTAGTTTGGATTGTAGGATGGCCGGGGTGTTAAGCATATCCCAGTTTAGGTCACCAAGCAGTACGAACTCTGAGGATAGATGGGGGGTAATCAATTCACATATGGTGTCCAGGGCACAGCTGGGGGCTGAGGGGGGGCTGTAGCAAGCGGCAACAGTGAGAGACTTATTTCTGGAAAGGTGGATTTTTAGAAGTAGGAGCTCAAACTGTTTGGGCACAGACCTGGATAGTATGATAGAGCTCTGCAGGCTATCTCTACAGTAAATTGCAACTCCACCCCCTTTGGCAGTTCTATCTAGACGGAAAATGTTGTAGTTGGGGATGCACACTGAATTTTTGGTGGCCTTCCTAAGGCCTTCACCCTTTGCCTTTATGACAGCTTTTCACAAAATGCAAATAGTCCGGGTAGCCATTTGATTAGCTGTTCAGTAGTCTTATGGCTTGGGGGAGAAGCTGTTAAGAAGCCTTTTGGACCTAGACTTTGTGCTCCGTTACCGCTTGCCGTGTGATAGCAGAGAACAGTCTATGACTAGGGTGGCTGGAGTCCTCTGACACCGTCTGGTATAGAGATCCTGGATGACAGGAAGCTTGGCCCCAGTGATGTACTGGGCCATTCGCACTACCCTCTGTAGTGCCTTGCGATCGGAGGCCGAGCAGTTGCCATACCAGGCGGTGATGTAACCAGTCAGGATGCTCTCGATGGTGCAGCTGTAGAACTTTTTGAGGATCTGAGGACCCATGCCAAATCTTTTCAGTCTCCTGAGGGGGAATAGGCTTTGTCGTGCCCTCTTCACGACTGTCTTGGTGTGTTTGGACCATGATAGTTTGTTGGTGATGTGGACACTAAGGAACTTGAAGCTCAACCTGCTCCACTACAGCCCCGTCGATGTGAATGGGGGCGCGCTCGGTCCTCCTTTTCCTGTAGTCTACAATCATCTCCTTTGTCTTGATCATGTTGAGGGAGAGGTTGTTATCCTGGCACCACACGGCCAGGTCTCTGACCTCCTCCTTATAGGCTGTCTCATTGTTGTCGGTGATCAGGCCTACCACTGTTGTGTCATCGGCAAACTTAATGATGGTGTTGGAGTCGTGCTTGGCCATGCAGTCATGGGTGAACAGGGAGTACAGGAGGGAACTGAGCACGCACCCCTGAGGGGCCCCCGTGTTGAGGATCAGTGTGGCAGATGTGTTGTTACCTACCCTTACCACCTGGGGGCAGCCCGTCAGGAAGTCCAGGATCCAGTTGCAGAAGGAGGTGTTTAGTCCCAGGGTCCTTAGCTTAGTGATGAGCTTTGAGGGCACTATGCTATTGAACGCTGAGCTGTAGTCAATGAATAGCATTCTCACATAGGTGTTCCTTTTGTCCAGGTGGGAAAGGGCAGTGTGGAGTGCAATAGAGATTGCATCATCTGTGGATCTGTTGGGATGGTATGCAAATTGGAGTGGGTCTAGGGTTTCTGGGATAATGGTGTTGATGTGAGCCATGACCAGCCTTTCAAAGGACTTCATGGCTACAGACATGAGTGCTACGGGTCGGTAGTCATTTAGGCAGGTTACCTTAGTGTTCTTGGGCACAGGGACTATGGTGGTCTGCTTGAAACATGTTTGTATTACAGACTCAGTCAGGGACAGGTTGAAAATGTCAGTGAAGACACTTGCCAGTTGGTCAGCGCATGCTCAGAGTACACGTCCTGGTAATCCATCTGGCCCTGCGGCCTTGGGAATGTTGATCTGTTTAAATGTCTTACTCACATCGGCTACGGAGAGCGTGATCACACAGTCGTCCGGAACAGCTGATGCTCTCATGCATGCTTCAGTGTTGCTTGCCTCGAAGCAAGCATAGAAGTAATTTAGCTTGTCTGGTAGGCTCGTGTCACTGGGCAGCTCGCGGCTGTGCTTCCCTTTGTAGCCCGTAATAGTTTGCAAGCCCTGCCACATCCGACGAGTGTCAGAGCCGGTGTAGTACGATTCAATCTTAGTCCTGTATTGACGCTTTGCCTGTTTGATGGTTCGTCGGAGGGCATAGCTGGATTTCTTATAAGCGTCCGGGTTAGAGTACCGCTCCTTGAAAGCGGCAGCTCTACCCTTTAGCTCAGTGCGGATGTTGCCTGTAATCCATGGCTGCTGGTTGGGGTATGTACGTACGGTCACTGTGGGGACAACGTCATTTATGCACTTATTGATGAAGCCAGTGACTGATGTGGTGTACTCCTCAATGCCATCGGAAGAATCCCGGAACATATTCCAGTCTGTGCTAGCAAAACAGTCCTGTAGCTTAGCATCTGCATCATCTGACCACTTCTGTATTGAGCGAGTCACTGGTACTTCCTGTTTTAGTTTTAGCTTGTAAGCAGTAAACAGGAGGATATAATTATGGTCAGATTTGCCAAATGAAGGGCGAGGGAGAGCTTTGTGCGCGTCTCTGAGTGGCGCAGTGGTCTAAGGCACTGCATCGCAGTGCTAACTGTGCCACTAGAGATCCTGGTTCGTATCCAGGCTCTGTCGCAGCCGGCCGCGACCGGGAGACTCATGGGCGGCGCACAATTGGCCCAGCGTCGTACAGGGTAGGGGAGAGAATGGCCGGCAGGGATGTAGCTCAGTTGATAGAGCATGGTGTTTGCAACGCCAGGGTTGTGGGTTCGATTCCCACGCGGGGCCAGTATAAAACAATATATATATATATATGTATTCACTAACTGTAAGTCGCTCTGGATAAGAGCGTCTGCTAAATGACTAAAATGTAAATGTAAAATGTCTCTCTGTGTGGAGTAAAGGTGGTCTAGAGTTTTATTCCTCTGGTTGCACATTTAACATGCCGGTAGAAATTAGGTAAAATGGATTGAAGCTTCCCTGCATGAAAGTCCCCGGCCACTAGGAGCGCCGCCTCTGGATGAGCATTTTCTTGTTTGCTTATGGCCTTATACAGCTCATTGAGTGCGGTCTTAGTCCCAGTATCGGTTTGTGGTGGTAAATAGACAGCTACTCTCTTGGTAAATAGTGTGGTCTACAGCTTATCATGAGATACTCTACCTGAGGCTAGCAAAACCTCGAGTTTGCACAGGTCATTGATTGAACAAGTGGATGACTCATTCAGGGGTGTCAGTTGGGTATGGCAGTCGGCTATTTAGCATATTGTTAGCTAGCTTTAGGACCATGTGGAGCATCGGTCGGAGAGCAGCTGCCAGTATGCTGCCTTTTCTCTCACTTTTAGAAAGTAGAGACAGTGCCAGTTTGCTTTGCCGGTCAGCCATTCAGGCAGCGCATCCATTGCTTTGAATTTGATGTCGGCATTTGAACTCTGTATAAGCACTGCGTGACATCTGCTGATGTAAAAAGGGCTTTATAAATTGATTTGATTTGATCTCTGCCTTGTAAGCCTTGTTGTAATCTAATAACCAGGGGTTAATTGAATTGGGAATTGGGCGGTGGAGGAGCCCTCCTTTTTGATGACCATTCATTTTACATTCGAAACCAAGAGCTATTCTATTTCTATTAAAATATAGATTTTGATAGCTGTAGGCCTAATTTATATTTTAATTCATATGCCTAGTAGGCTAGTGCAATTTTTGTTTCAAGTATTGGTATAAAAATAAGCACAATTGAACTACTTTCCCCAAAATCGTCCTACACGTCCTGTTTTTGGCTTCAAAGACAATAACAATTGTAGGCTACACTCTTTAAAAAAAGGTTCAGAATAGAACCAAAAGGGGTTCTATGCTTGCTTCATATATGGTACCCTTGGGTTCCTATAAAGGGTTTTATATGGAACCAATTTTAGTTCTAGAACCTTAAGGGGTGCCATATATGAATCAAGCATAGAACCCTTTTTTATAACCATCTCACAAATGTTCCTAGAGCACAACTACTGAGCAAGCCCAGAAGCCCTAGAGCTAGACCCTTCATCCAACTGGTCACTACCTACACCCTGCAAAGTCCAGAACTACTAGGCATCATCAAAAACATTGGGATATTCTACGCTCAGACCCAGCTCTAGGTAATACATTTCAGCAGCCTCCTGCAGTGCTTACTGTAGAGCTAAAAACATTAAAGACAGGGCAACCTGGTCTCAGAGCATTTCATATTATTCTGTACGTAAATCCGTGACACTCCATTTAACGTTTTAGCTAATTAGCAACTTTTCAACTACTTACTACTTTTTAGCTACTTTGCAACTACTTGGCATGTTAGCTAACAATTCCCCTAACCCATTTAGCTAACCCTTCCCCTAACCCTAACTTTAACCCTATAACCTAACTCCTAAACGTAACCCTAACCTTAACTCCTAACCCCTAGCATTTTACATTTACATTTTCGTCATTTAGCAGACGCTCTTATCCAGAGCGACTTACAGTTTAGTGAGTGCATACATTTTTCATACTGGACCCCCCGTGGGAAACGAACCCACAACCCTGGCGTTGCAAGTGCCATGCTCTACCAACTGAGCTACAGGGGACCCTAACGTTAGCGAGCTAGCTAACGTTAGCAACCTAGCTAGAATTCGTAACATATCATAAGCTTTGCTAATTCATAACATATACTGAACAAAAATATAAATGCAACATGTAAAGTGTTGGTCCCCTGTTTCATGAGCTGAAATTAAAGATCCCAGAAATGTTCCATACACACACATTTTGTGCACTAATTTGTTTACGTCCCTGTTAGTGAGCATTTATCATTTGCCAAGATAATCCTTCCACCTGACGGGTGTGACATAAAGAAGCTGATTAAACAGCATGATCATTACACAGGTGCACCTTGTGCTGAGGACAATAAAAGGCCACTCTAAAATGTGAAGTTTGTCACACAACACAATGCCACAGATGTCTCAAGTTTTGAGAGAGCGTGCAATTGTCATGCTGACTGCAGGAATGTCCACCAGAGCGGTGGCCAGATAATTGAATGTTCATTTCTTTACCATAAGCCACCTCCAACGTTGTTTTAGAGAATTTGGTAGTACGTTCAAGCGGCCTCACAATCGCAGACCAAGTGTAACCATGCCAGTCCAGGTCCTCCACATCTGGCTTCTTCACCTGTTGGATCGTCTGAGACCAGCCACCTGAACAGCTGATGAAACTGTTGGTTTGCACAACCAAAGAATTTCTGCACAAACTATCAGAAATTGCTCACCTTCGATGGCCACTGACACGCTGGAGAAGTGTGCTCTTCACGGATGAATCCCAGTTTCAACTGTACTGGGCAGATGGCAGACAGCATATATGGCGCCGTGTGGGTGAGTGGTTTGCTGATGTCAACGTTGTGAACAGAGTGCCCCCATGGTGGCGGTGGGGTTATGGTATGGGCAGGCTTAAGCTACGGACAACGAACACAATTGCATTTTATCTATGGCAATTTGAATGCACAGAGATACCGTGATGAGATCCTGAGGCCATCACCTCATGTTTCAGCATGATAATGCATGGCCCCATGTCGCAAGGATCTGTACACAATTCCTGGACGCTGAAAATATCCCAGTTCTTCTGTGGCCTGCATACTCACCAGACATGTCACCCATTGAGCATGTTTGGGATGCTCTGGATCGACGTGTACGAGAGCGTGTTCCAGTTCCCGCCAATATCTAGCAACTTCGCACAGCCATTGAAGAGGAGTGGGACAACATTCCACAGGCCACAATCAACAGCCTGATCAACTCTATGCGAAGGAGATGTGGCGCGCTGCATGAGGCAAATGGTGGTCACACCAGATACTGACTGGTTTTCTGATCCAAGCCCCTACCTTTTTTTTAAAGGTATCTGTGACCAACAGATGCATATCTGTATTCCCAGTCATGTGAAATCCATAGCGTAGGGTAGGGCCTAATTAATATATTTCAATTGACTGATTTACTTATATGAACAGTAACTCAGTAAAACCTTTGAAATTGTTGCATGTTGAGTTTATATTTTTGTTCACTGTACAATACGAATTGTAATTTGTAACATATCATACGAAATGGGTGATGGACATCCCCAAATTAATACATACCATACGAAACGTAACATATACTAAATGGACAGTCTCGGATTTACATTGTGACGTCACGAGAGGCTACACAGCTTTCAGCGGGATTGCTCAAGTAGTGCAAGGAGACAAGGTTCAAACAAAACAAGGATTTTATTATAGGTCTTGGGAAATTAACGAAAATATAACAAAATTCTGTTCTCTTGTGGCTCTTTAAGGGTTAACAGTTCAGGGATGTCTCTTCCACATCCAAAGTCATAATTCTCACTCGCTCAGATAACTTTTCCCCAGCCTTACTGTAGTCCACGTTGCAGCTAGTGGCCAACCCAGCAAAAAGTCCTTCCAAATGTCTCTCACGTATTTCCACAGGTGCATATATCCAAAGGTGAGTATTTCCCAAAGGTAAGTATCTCCAAATCCTTATATTCCTCATGGAAGTGGACGTGCAGCCCTCTTGTCCTCCAGAGAGCCCAGGTTGGAGACTGTGTCTCTTCCCTTCCCAAACCTTCAGCTCATCAGCTCCTCATTTGTTTCAGCTGCGTGGGAAGATTGGCCATAGAGGGGTGGAGTTCCCGACCATACCAGCAGATGGAGCCATAGCTGTCTGGGTTTGCAGCCACCTCAGGGGGATGTAACGTCCCTCCAGGACACAGCCTCTCGTGACATCACACATCCCCCTCCTCGGGACCGACGTCCTCGTCGGGGTAAAGGCAGCGAAGAAGGCATCACGCCGGGAGAGGGCGTCCGCATTGCCGTGGTGCTTGCCAGACTGCTCTCTCTTCAACTCCTCCAACTCTAGGACCAGGGACTCAGCCTCCTGTTGTCTCTCCTTGAGTTTCTTACTGAACGCATCAGCCTTGGTTTTAGCAGAGTTTAGCTTCTGTTGAGCAGCTTTCAGTTCCTTCTCTCTCTCTGCCTCCGCATTCTTCATCTTGTTCTCCAACACTTTGTACTTCTCCTCTGCCTTCTTCTGGACCTCCTTACTACTGCGCAGGGTCTCCTCACACTCCTCGATGGTCCTGCGCAGCCTCTCCAGCTCCTCCTGTTGCTTAGGGAAGGAGCTCTGTTGGAGGTTAGCCTGGAGGATATCTAACTCTTCTGTCTTCATGTCTAACTGTTGCTTTAACAAACGATACCTCTCAGCGGTCCCCTTCAGACCAGACAGTTCTTTGTCCAGATTCTGTAGCTCCGTCTCTGTGTCGGTCTGGGCACCTGCCATCCCTATCAGAGCCCGGGCGGGAGTGAGTAACTCGGAGGATTGCACCGGAGCCTTCCCAGGATGAGTCTTGCCTCTCCGTTTCCGAGGTACTCGGGTTATCCTCTCCTGAGACTCTCTCCAGAGTGGGTAAAAGGCTGGGCAGTCTCGTCCAATTAGGACAGGGACGGGAGGGAATCAACCACCCCACGCCGTCGTGTGTATGGTTCCCCGTGTGCTGGTCATTGTAAGTTCAGTAATGGGGTATTCTCTGGTGTCCCCATGGACACAGGAAACTGGGAGGACTTTCCCGGGGGTCAGACACGTTGGGCCCACCAAATCCTTACGCACCAGGGTGGCCCGGCTACCAGAATCCAGTAAGGCCTCCACATCATGGTGATTCACAGTTACCGGGCAGGTGGGGGGTCGATCTGGGCCGCCATCTACGACTCCCAAGAGCGAGGCAAAAACGGTGTGTGGGTGCTGAGCTGGAGGACTCCGCAGTGGGCATAGGTTCCTCGGCTGGTTTCCCACACTGCCAGGAGATATGTCCCATCTCCCCACACCGGTAACACTGTCGAGTTTCCCCCCTCCTGGTGTACTCTTCTTGGACCCGCCTGGTTTCTGGCTCCCCCTGGAGCCGGGATAAAGTCCTGACGTGGCTGGGTTCGAGACCTTGGGGTCCTTTGGACGGGTTCTTCCCATTTGTGGTGGGGCCGCACTCCTGGGGTCTTTTCGGGAAGCATTCAGCATCTCCGCTGTGGCCTGGTACTTTTCCACAGCTTCCACGGTCAGATCAGCCGTGGTCAAGGCCTGTTGACTGATGAACCGTTTTGCCTCATAAGGCAGGGCGCGTAGGTAACGATCCACCACAACGGCCTCCACCACCGCCGCTGCTGTATTCCTCTGCGGATCCAGCCATTTCCCTTGCGATTCGGACAAGTTCATGCATCTGCGCCCGAGGAGGTTGGTCTGGTTGGAAGGTCCAGCTGTGAAAGCGCTGGGCCATACCAAACTTTGTGAGTCCATATCTGCTGAGGATCTCAGACTTCAGGGCATCATAGTCAGTAACCTGGTCAGGGCCCAGGTCCCGGACAGCATTCAGCGATTCCCCGGTTAGAAAGGGGGCTAACAGACCAACCCACTGTTGCTTGGGCCAGGCTTCCCCTAGTGGCCGTGGCCTCAAATGCATGCAGGTATGCCTCAATGTCATCGGTAGCTCCCATCTTAGATATAAAGTCACTTGCCTTTATTGGGCGGGTATTTTGGACCACCCTCTGTCTCTGCAACTGCAATTCCTCTGCCTTCAGAAGGTTGGCTTTCTTTTGCTCCTCCAAGAGAGCCACGTTTGCTTGCATCTGGGCTTGCTGGCCAGCAACAAGGGCTTTCAATATGTCCTCCATTTCAGTCGGCGGGAGCCTACGGCCAACTTGGAAAACTGGGTGATCAAACCTTCGGTATCCTCCTCTGACATGCACTATTAACGCTTGAGCGAGCCCGTATTCTCCACCATCTGTGACGTCACGAGAGGCTACACAGCTTTCAGCGGGATTGCTCAAGTAGTGCAAGGAGACAAGGTTCAAACAAAACAAGGATTTTATTATAGGTCTTGGGAAATTAACGAAAATATAACAAAATTCTGTTCTCTTGTGGCTCTTTAAGGGTTAACAGTTCAGGGATGTCTCTTCCACATCCAAAGTCATAATTCTCACTCGCTCAGATAACTTTTCCCCAGCCTTACTGTAGTCCACGTTGCAGCTAGTGGCCAACCCAGCAAAAAGTCCTTCCAAATGTCTCTCACGTATTTCCACAGGTGCATATATCCAAAGGTGAGTATTTCCCAAAGGTAAGTATCTCCAAATCCTTATATTCCTCATGGAAGTGGACGTGCAGCACTCTTGTCCTCCAGAGAGCCCAGGTTGGAGACTGTGTCTCTTCCCTTCCCAAACCTTCAGCTCATCAGCTCCTCATTTGTTTCAGCTGCGTGGGAAGATTGGCCATAGAGGGGTGGAGTTCCCGACCATACCAGCAGATGGAGCCATAGCTGTCTGGGTTTGCAGCCACCTCAGGGGGATGTAACGTCCCTCCAGGACACAGCCTCTCGTGACATCACAACATACAGAATAATACGAAATGCTCTGAGACCAGGTTGGACAGTGTTGTCAGATCTGATGTCAGTCAAAGCTCAAACAAGACCAGACTCCTGCCTATTTCCCCGGCAACTACAAGTGTGGCAATTGTACCCAATGCCAGTACACCAGATGTATGAAAAGTTTCTTGCAGTGGTGGAAAAAGTACCCAATTGTCATACTTGAATAAAAGTATAGATACCTTAATAGAAAGTTGCTCAAGTAAAAGTGAAAGTCACCCAGTAAAATACTACTTGAGTAAAAGTCTAAAAGTATTTGGTTTTAAATATACTTAAGTATCAAAAGTAAATGTAATTGCTAAAATATACTTAAGTATCAAAAGTAAAAGTATAAATAATTTCAAATTCCTTATATTAAGCTAAGCAGACGGCACCATTTTCTTGTTTTTAAAATGTACGGATAGCCAGGGGCACACTCCAACACTCAGACATTATTTACAAAATATGCATTTGTGTTTAGTGAGTCCGCCACAAAGGAGGGGTTCGTGCTGATTGTACGGAGATTGTGACAGCCGGTTAAATGGCATCCCTTGAGAAGGCAAGAACAAAATGTACAGTGGGGAGAGCAAGTATTTGATACACTGCCGATTTTGCAGGTTTTCCTACTTACAAAGCATGTAGAGGTCTGTCATTTTTTATCATAGGTACACTTCAACTGTGAGAGACGGAATCTAAAACAAAAATCCAGAAAATCACATTGTATGATTTTTAAGTAATTAATTTGCATTTTATTGCATGACATAAGTATTTGATACATCAGAAAAGCAGAACTGAATATTTGGTACAGAAACCTTTGTTTGCAATTACACTGCAGCAGGGATTTTGGCCCACTCCTCCATACAGACCTTCTCCAGATCCTTCAGGTTTCGGGGCTGTCGCTGGGCAATACGGACTTTCAGCTCCCTACAAAGATTTTCTGTTGGGTTCAGGTCTGGAGACTGGCTATGCCACTCCAGGACCTTGAGATGCTTCTTACGGAGCCACTCCTTAGTTGCCCTGGCTGTGTGTTTCGGGTCGTTGTCATGCTGGAAGACCCAGCCACGACCCATCTTCAATGCTCTTACTGAGGGAAGGAGGTTGTTGGCCAAGATCTCGCGATACATGGCCCCATCCATCCTCCCCTCAATACGGTGCAGTCGTCCTGTCCCCTTTGCAGAAAAGCATCGCCAAAGAATGATGTTTCCACCTCCATGCTTCACGGTTCGGATGGTGTTCTTGGGGTTGTACTCATCCTTCTTCTTCCTCCAAACATGGCTAGTGGAGTTTAGACCAAAAAGCTCTATTTTTGTCTCATCAGACCACATTACCTTCTCCCATTCCTCCTCTGGATCATCTAGATCGTCATTGGCAAACTTCAGACGGGCCTGGACATGCGCTGGCTTGAGCAGGGGGACCTTGCGTGTGCTGCAGGATTTTAATCCATGACGGCGTAGTGTGTTACTAATGGTTTTCTTTGAGACTGTGGTCCCAGCTCTCTTCAGGTCATTGACCAGGTCCTGCCGTGTAGTTCTGGGCTGATCCCTCACCTTCCTCATGATCATTGATGCCCCACAAAGTGAGATCTTGCATGGAGCCCCCAGACCGAGGGTGATTGACCATCATCTTGAACTTCTTCCATTTTCTAATAATTGCGCCAACAGTTGTTGCCTTCTCTCACCAAGCTGCTTGCCTATTGTCCTGTAGCCCATCCCAGCCTTATGCAGGTCTACAATTTTATCCCTGATGTCCTTACACAGCTCTCTGGTCTTGGCCATTGTGGAGAGGTTGGAGTCTGTTTGATTGAGTGTGTGGACAGGTGTCTTTTATACAGGTAACGAGTTCAAACAGGTGCAGTTAATACAGGTAATGAGTGGAGAACAGGAGGGCTTCTTAAAGAAAAACTAACAGGTCTGTGAGAGCCGGAATTCTTACTGGTTGGTAGGTGATCAAATACTTATGTCATGCAATAAAATGCAAATTAATTACTTAAAAATCATACAATGTGATTTTCTGGATTTTTGTTTTAGATTCTGTCTCTCACAGTTGAAGTGTACCTATGATAAAAATTACAGACCTCTACATGCTTTGTAAGTAGGAAAACCTGCAAAGTCGGGAGTGTATCAAATACTTGTTCTCCCCACTGTATGTCAGGAGAAGTGCAGTATTATCATAAGGAGACGTATACTTGGAATACGTAGCAGGAATGGAGGGAAAAGGGGAGGCAGAGGAGGTCTAAGAGAGAGAGGGAGGAAGAGCTTGAGTCGGTTAACAATGGCGAAAAAAGGGAGATGGTTTGTTAAAGAAGAATGGTAGAAAGTATAAGCAGAGTGAGCTGAAGACAGGAGGAGAAATGGAAGTGAATGAGAGCGAAATATCGGAGGATGTAGGTGTGGTGAAGTTCTCGGAGCCTGAGGCTTGCACTGAGGGTCAGGATAAAGATGTGTCTGTGACCGTAGGTTTTTGGAAAAAGTGGACCCTTGCCTTTTGGCTGATCCGTTTGTGGTTTCAGCATGGGTGAAAACAGAGTTGGGTGAGTGGAATCGGTGAGGGTAACCAGAAGTGGTCTGGTGATAATTCTTTGTTTCTGCTGGTCAGAGGGAGCAGGCGCTCTGCGTTAAACGAATGGGGGCAAGAGATGTGAATTGTTTTGCGCTCAAGAAAAGGGCGCCATTGAAAGGAGTGATTACTGGGGTAGCAGTACATGTAAAAGTTGACCAACTCCCGGTGTTTGTGATGCTCGTCGTTTGGTGCGACGCAGACAGGGTGGCGTGAGTGGTGAAACAGAAGAGTCATTGTCTGTTCTTTTGAGTTTTGATGTTGAGTCTTTGCCCTACAAAGTGATGTTAGGATATATAAGTTATCCTGTACGAGCTTTTGTGCCGAATACATTACGTTGTTACAGGTGAAGCTTATGGGCATGTGGCAGCAGTGTGTAGGAGGGAGGTTCCTAGGTGTGAGAAGTGTGCAGAAGGGCATGAGACAAAGGAATGTGTAGCATTGGGGAAAGTAGTGGTATGTGTTAATTGTAGGGGTGCCCATGGGGCCGGGGATCAGAAATGTCCCGTGCGAGAGAGGCAGGTTGAGGTTTCCAGGGTTAGAGTAGTGTGGAAGTTGACATATGCTGAGGCAGTGAAGAAAATAGAGGAAGATGGGTCAAGGGGGAGGGATCATGAGAGGATTGGTGTGAGTAGTAAATCTGTACCAGTACAGAGGGATAGGTCAACAAGCAGGGGCGGTGTGTTCATTAGGGCGATATGGGCGACGCACTGCCAAACGGGAAAAGGAAGGGATTTTTTTTCTAATCAATTATATCACGGCAACAGTAGTTATCAGTGTTCTAATCTAGACGTCTGATCTGCCACTAAATGTCCAATCAGGCTAAAGTCGTGCTTCAAATGTCCCCGCCCGTTTTGGGGCGATTTCAGTCAGGTTGAAAATCGCCCAGAAGTCTCTCATAGCCTCTAACGTAAAATAATTTTTTTTCAAATATCAGAGCTTTCAATACAATCTCTATGGGTTTCTGAGGGCTTGCACTTACGCGCTTTCGTCATACGTAACATAACCATGAACGTAACTAAGAAAAGAGCGGGTAGCCTCATCAATCAATTCACTACTACTGTCAAAATGGCTAGCCTTCAGTGCAACTCGATTGTCTCTTTGAAAGAAGTTCCTTTTTGTCGGCGAACAAATCAAGATAAATTGGCAACGAAACAATTAGGACCTCCCAGACCAAATTTAATAATTCAACAGGTTTCTACTAAGCAGAGTCGTGAACACTGTCTCACGAGAATCGAGACGACCTCATAGAATGTTTTGAAGCCATTCGGACGGGTTCATTGGGTTCATTTGACCAGCCCACCGTGAGAGAGGCATCTGGCTACGTGAGGATGCTACATGATGAAGATTTTATTTTTTTTCCTGCGGCTTTTTCACAAAATCATGCCCCAACGTCGACATTCTGTACCAGAAGCTACAGAAGAAGGACATCGATGCTGTCTTTATCAAACGTGCCCTCGACAGCTTCACAAGCAGTGTGCAGGCCATAAGGTAAGATTAAACAATATCATTCGATCTTTCTCAAAGCAGAGCTTTATTTGAAAATGTATGCATGAAAGGAGACTGCATTTGTGTTTGAAATTACATTATTCTCATTATATATGGCCAGTGGTGTAATCTAGCTTATTTTATATACTATGTGTACTGTACAGTGGTGCTCATAAGTGTATGAACACATTCTAAAGTTGACTAAAAGAGGAATACAAAAATAAAAAAATCATCTTTTGGAAATTGATCTTAATGACTTAATTAAAAAGTTGGAAAATCCAACCTTTAAGGACACCAATTTTCTTTTCTTTTTTATTCCTCTTTTTAGTCAACTTTAGCATGGGATCATAAGCTTTATGAGCACCACTGTATACTGTGCTGAACATCCAGGCTATGTGAGACACAAAGGCTAACTTAAACACTAAAGACTTTATGCATCCCTGCCCATTTTAAGTGGAACTGAAGTATTTGTACTATACATGGATACATTGCATATACCTGTGCATCACATAGACAACAGTACTGTACAAAGCCAACAAACACATTGGTCTGTTTGCCTTCAGGGACTCCTCTCAACAGCAGCTGCAAGAAGCAACAGGAGCCAAAAGACCCAGAACAGCTTTGAGAGAAGAGGAGAAGCAGAGGCTGTCTGAAGAGGTCTGCAACACCATCCTGGATCACACCAAAGAAAGGTTCTCTTTCTCTGGCCACCTTGTGAGTGCTACCTTACTGCAAGCAGACATGTTTGAAAGGTACTGCCATTCATTTCCTGATGAGGCTCTGAATGCCACTGTGAATGCATACCCCATGCTGAGCAAGGCAAAGCTCAAGACAGAACTATCTCTGATCTATGAGAATCCTGAATTCAAGGGATGCTGTGGTCCACTGGCACTGTACCAGGTTCTCATGAGCTACAACCTCCAGGAGACGTTCTCTGAGACTGTGACTCTGTTGAACATCCTCATAACTACTCCCATGACAACAGCTGAAGCTGAGAGATGTTTCTCAACTTTGACACGAGTTAAGACATTCCTGCGAAATTCAATGGGCCAGGAACGTCTGAATGCACTGGCCATGCTTTCCATGGAGAGGGAACTAGTCCTCAGCATGCCTGATTTCAATGAGAAAGTCCTGTAGCCTCTCTCTCTCTTTGTCCCTCCCTGTCTGTCTCTTTAACACACACACGCCCAAATCAGTTCACAGTTGATGTTGTTTAAAATAGTTATTTTTCATTTAAAAAAAAGTTTTTTTTTAAATAATCTGTTCATTTTTACAAATCTATACAATTGGCCAGAATATGGTTGTTCATATTTACAAATCTATACAATTGGCCAGAATATGGTTGTTCATTTTTACAAAGCCATACAGATAGCTGTGTTTACCTTTTCTAGAAATTACTTTCAAATTCTGTTTTCAGGCAAAATGTCTATCACTGTTCATTTTCACAAATCTATACAAGAGGGCAGAATATGGAAGTCTATAAAAATGTCTTATTACCAATAACTTGCATCAATGTTTTCAGTAGCCTCTATCAAAAGCTCCTGCTTGCTTGTTGTGAATTATGCTCAGGTGCACATATTTCCAATTCAACCAAGAGGCAAAAAATGTGGTAAAAGCTCTTGTTGATCCTGCAATCTGAACAAATACCAAGATGCTGTATTTTCAGCTGATATTTCATTTGTTTATGGAAATGCATATTGTTTATGCAGTGTTGAGGAATGTGAAAGAACACCCTTGATTATTTTTACTGTGATAACTTATTTTGATTTTGTAAGCCAACACTTTTGAGATCAGTCAATAAATGCTTCTGGTATTGACTTATATGCTGCCCCTGTCTTCATGTTGTTGCTGGACATATCTTTTTAAAAATGTGTGTAGGTCACCTAAATCATCAGAAAAATTGCCCCCCCTGAGAATTTTTTCAGGAGCCGCCACTGTCAACAAGTGATATATGTTTCAGTAAGATTGGATTTTTAGCATTTATAGCAATGGTTATCAACTGTACTGCAGGGATGGAACGTAAGTCGCAGAAAATTGCGGTTGTGGTGGCAGCTGCAGAGAGGTATTTGGGTGTGCGAGACTTGACATCAGAAGAGTTACAGGGTGTGTTTAGTGGTGGTGTCCCATCCTTTCAGGTTGTTGGCCTGAGGTAGGACTAAATAGATTTAAATAGTGGAGTAGGGTGGTTTTATTTTTTTGTGAGTGTAGTGTTAGATGGTAAGGTATTTGTTTATTTATTTATTATTTTTTTCAAGCAAAGTATAATGTGATCTATGCGATTCACTGCCCGTGCGGGTTATTTTGTGTAGGAGAGACCTCAAGAGAGTTACACACTAGAATGTGTGAGCACCGAAGTGCCATTCGAGGTGCTGACCCCAACAGCCCAGAGGCCCTCCATTTCATTTCCCCATAGGCTTTTTGCGAACGAGCCATGGCAGCGTTAGTGCCTACAAAAAGACGCCATTACTATTGCTCAAACTCATTCCATGGATGGCCTAGTGTCTGCTGATTATTAAAGCCATAATAAACTACAAATTCCACGATGCTGCATCTTGATCTTCAAAACTGGAAAGTACGGAACACTGAAACGAGTTTACTTACTTTCATTTTCACTTTTTGTGCTGACTAACTGCGGCTGTTTTCCGCGTTGTGCACTATTAGACATTTAGGATAATCGCGCATTCTTTCAACTATTTAGTTGTTGCCTATTATTGCATTGAAACGGTTATTCTTTGACTATCAAATAAATATATTTCCATCACACAAGATGACTTCCATAGACATTCGCCCGGAGTCCAAGAAGATGGTAGGTTGTCAATTTAAATAGTGTAATAACAAACAGAAGCCAGGTAACTTATCAAATGTAACCTAGAATAATTAATGGCTGTAGCCTACCAATTTCATGTGTGTTTAGATAACTCACCAGCCCTGATAATCGTCAAGGCGTTTTGATAATTAGACCAACAAAAGAGCCAGGTGAGGTCACATCAGGTGACCTTACCCCGGCTATGATAGTCAGATAGTCAGGTGTAAAGTAGAGACAGTGGGAGTTGGGTTTGCTGCTGTGACTTGAATACGGTTTCATTTACAAAAATAAATACATCGTATTTCTTTGGTTTCAATTTCCTAGGTCGATTACTTCTGCACTCAGCTCGCTAAAGAGGTAACGGCCATATTTATTTTGATAGTCTAGTAAGCACATTTTAGATGGTAATCATGACTATGTCCATCTTTGGTAACTTATGTATTTCCTGTGCGTTATAGGCAGAGACCTTGGTCACATCATTCTTCCCTCAGAAGATTGCAGAGATGGAGATGATATTGAAGGTATGGACAGATGTGAGGCCATGAAAAACACAAGCACACATTTCGATCTCAGTCCAAATACATTGACACAATGCTATTGTAAGTAGGCAAATACGAGCTGTTTGTCAATGCTTTGTTTATAATTCATACCCTTTGAAATGGTCCCCAGAAATCCTTTAGCACTGATGGCCTGGCAGCTCTGAAGTCACCTCTGGACATCCCAATACCAGACCCAGCTAAAGAAGAGGCAAAGAGAAAGAAGAAAGAGGAGGTCCAGACATTTCACTAATTCAGCATTCTATCATGATTAACCCCTTGGATTACATTGGAATCATTCAAAGTAGTATCAACCATGCATACGGGCACGTGGCTGAATCTTGCAAATCCTTTACCCCATTCCTCTTTTCACTTTTTTTGTCAGAAAGAGGCAAAGGAAGGTAAGAAAGACAAGGACGTCGAGAAAGAAGATGAAGACGCAGGTAAACAAGACACAATACCACCGATGTACCACCACGGTTAGATGTTAAATTGCCCCCAATCCTAATCTTAAAAACGTCCTCCAGAGATTTTTTCACTTTTACTGTTGAAAAGCGATATCCCCACTTGTGCTATGTCAAGACATACACTACCGTTCAAAAGTTTGGGGTCACTTAGAAATGTCCTTGTTTTCGAAAGAAAAGCAATTTTTTCGGCCATTAAAATAACATCAAATTGATCAGAAATACAGTGTAGACATTGTTAATGTTGTAAATGGCTATTATAGCTGGAAACAGCTATTATTAGTGGAATATCTACATAGGCTTACAGAGGCCCATTATCAGCAACCATCAGTCCTGTGTTCCAATGGCACGTTGTGTTTGCTAATCCAAGTTTATCATTTTAAAAGGCTAATTGATCATTAGAAAACCATTTTGCAATTATGTTAGCACAGCTGAAAACTGTTGTGCTGATTAAAGAATTAATAAAACTAGCCTTCTTGAGACTAGTTGAGTATCTGGAGCATCAGCAATTGTGGGTTCTACCTTTTAACCATTAGAGGGGACACACAAATCAAATCTTAGATCAGTGCATTGGGATAGCTTCATCCTACTTTGGATTTTCTCATGGTGTTTCTCCCTAGGGCCTTCTTGTGGTCCAATCCCTTGCAACGAGAGAGTGGAAAGTCTTCTGAAGGAGATCAAGCCTCAGATCCAGATACTGAAGGAGAAACTCAACACCGTCAGTCAGCCCTTTGTCTCTATTACTCTGTATTGGCCAAACTGTTATTTTACATCTAAGATTCACTAGCAGATCTCTATTGCTAAATAGGTGAGAAGGCATGTGAATTGTAAGGTAAGTGTGTAGAGAAATACATAAATACTATAATCTCTTGCTCTGGCAGGTGTCAATGTGGGTGCAACTTCAGATTCCCAAAATTGAAGATGGGAACAACTTTGGGGTAGCTGTTCAGGTCAGTCTTATGACTTTCTGAGAATAATAAGATATTATTGTCATATCTGTTATACATTGATATATATTATAGTCATACCTCAGTTATATTATGTTTGTTACCTTTATAGGCCTATGTTCATGAATGTTGTTCCACAGGAAAAAGTGTTTGAATTGTTGACCAATACTCGCACAAAGATCGAGGGATTCCAGACACAGATCTCAAAGTAAGAGACTTAGACCAAAATATCAAATCATTACAATTAGTTGTGTAATTACTCTTTACCTACATACTGTCTAATTAGTTATGTAATCAATGTGTTAATGTGACTAACACACACCTTCATTATTTGTGATATGTTGTCAGGTACTACAGTGAGAGAGGGGATGCTGTTGACAAGGCCTCAAAAGAGCCACACGTGGTTAGTATCCCTCTGTGTTTTGTGTGTGTGTGCATGTACATGCATGTGCTCACTTTCGATGGTGTGTGTGTGTTAACCATATTGCGTGTACTTATACCTCAAGGGAGACTACAGGCAGCTGGTGCATGAGCTGGACCAGTACCAGTACTGTGAGCTGCGCATCGTGGTTCTGGAGATCCGCAACACTTATGTAAGCCAAGATGCCTTATGTATCATTCATTTTTTCCCTTCATTAGAGATCAAGTGCTCAGCATCCCCATAATGTTCAACCCTAAGTTGAATAACCTTTACCAGTGTGAAGAAGTATTAACCTCAAAGAGACCTCAAGTTGTCATCGGAAACCAAACCCTGTTAACAAGTGAACAAATTGATTGAGTCAATAATTTACAATGCCTCTCCTGCTATTTGCATTGTACTTACCTACCCTGACATCTTCCACTGTTTGATGCCCTTGTTGTCATGAAAGGATGGTGTAAGTGATGATGATGAAATACTTTCAGTGATGTAATTACCCTGCTATTTCTGTCACCCACTCACCAGGCCGTGCTGTTGGACATCATCAACAAGAACTATGACAAGATCAAGAAGCCCAGAGGGGACTGTAAAGCCCTCATCTACTGATCAACTGACTGTTGTATGTGCACTGGAGACAGCAATACACACATACTCCTACTCAACCATTCACTGGTTATGATACAAATCGTGTAGTGTAACATGTTCATTGATTGTTGGGTAACTGAATACTTTAGACAGTTCATTTAAAAACGTTTTCATTATTCATCAATGATAAAAAATAACCCTGCTGTATTACACAATCATTTTTATTCAGATTTCAAAATAAAGCAGTGATAACTGACATAACATGAAGTGAGTTGTGCTTTTTTGCATCAAGGTGAGATTTGAAAGTATTTTAATATTTTGCTTAGGAAACATGATGTGAAAAGTTTGAGATTTTACTCAATCATGTTGTAATGTACATCATGTGTACATCATGTGGTTCCTGTTATCATCCAATTCAATCGTCTTGGTGTTAGGAGTTATCCCATTGAATATAAAGCACCAGAAAAGCACGAACAAAAATTATAACTATTACAGTTTTTATAAAATATCAAGCAGAGCCTTTTTTG
This sequence comes from Coregonus clupeaformis, assembly GCF_020615455.1. Lineage (NCBI taxonomy): Eukaryota > Metazoa > Chordata > Actinopteri > Salmoniformes > Salmonidae > Coregonus > Coregonus clupeaformis. The sequence goes on along the minus strand of NC_059198.1, from coordinate 38,942,024 downwards.
CTGTGGAGTGTCATCCATTCTTATCCAAAGACATCAATCCTTTGGTCGGTGCCTCCACACGTCATGGACATCTCTCTCACTGCTCTCTGAGTGGGGGTGAGAAGTCCCTCTCCAGGCCACCAAGGCCAGCACCAGCTTGTTTGCAGCGTTACAAGCCCTGCTACAGCCCCCTCCAGCCCAGACAGCCTAGAGCTCCCCCCAGCAGCTGGGAGGGGAACTGTGGTAAGTGAGCCAGCAGACAGAGCAGCATGAACAGCCACAGGCCCAGCAGGGGGAGACAGAGCAGGAAGAGCAGGCCCCATGGGGCCCTCCCAGGGCCAGGTAGGGCCCCAATATGGCAGTCTCCTCGGCCAGGAGCAGGCAGCAGAGGCAGAGGAGGAGGGTGTCCTCTGAGACCTCCCAGCCTCGCCACAGCATGCCCGATTTCAGGCAGGAGGCCTTGCTCTCGCCCTCATGGAGCAAGAGTAAGGACTGCCCTGTGACACTGGCTCCCTGGCCCAGATTCAGGCCCCCATCTGGGCTAGCAGGCATGGGCTTGTAGCAGCTACCTGTTGCGTTCTCCAGCAGAGTCAGGAGATGGTGACAGCATCACCACAGCGCTCCCATGACAGCTATCCGTGGGAGGTGGCGAAGGGAGAGAGAGGGGGATCAACGGATGGAGAAGAGGAAGATGAAGGAGCCTGTGAAGACACAGGCCCAACCCCAGCACGATCACAGGGACATCCTGAGAGAGAATTCAAAGCAGACTTATACAGTAAATGTAAGATGGCTATAAAGCTCAGGACAGAACTAGATGGTATGTATACTGGGTGAATATTATCTGTGTGAAGTCAGGTAGCATAAACAATACATTCATTATCACAAACCAACAATAAGAGAGAAAGAATGTAACTTTTACAGTGAGGGAAAAAAGTATTTGATCCCCTGCTGATTTTGTACGTTTACCCACTGACAAAAAAATTATCAGTCTATAATTTTAATGGTAGGTTTATTTGAACAGTGAGAGACAGAATAACAACAAAAAAATCCAGAAAAACGCATGTCAAAAATGTTATAAATTGATTTGCGTTTTAATGAGGGAAATAAGTATTTGACCCCCTCTCAATCAGAAAGATTTCTGGCTCCCAGGTGTCTTTTATACAGGTAACGAGCTGAGATTAGGAGCACACTCTTAAAGGGAGTGCTCCTAATCTCAGCTTGTTACCTGTATAAAAGACACCTGTCCACAGAAGCAATCAATCAATCAGATTCCAAACTCTCCACCATGGCCAAGACCAAAGAGCTCTCCAAGGATGTCAGGGACAAGATTGTAGACCTACACAAGGCTGGAATGGGCTACAAGACCATCGCCAAGCAGCTTGGTGAGAAGGTGACAACAGTTGGTGTGATTATTCGCAAATGGAAGAAACACAAAAGAACTGTCAATCTCCCTCGGCCTGGGGCTCCATGCAAGATCTCACCTCATGGAGTTGCAATGATCATGAGAACGATGAGGAATCAGCCCAGAACTACACGGGAGGATCTTGTCAATGATCTCAAGGCAGCTAGGACCATAGTCACCAAGAAAACAATTGGTAACACACTACGCCGTGAAGGACTGAAATCCTGCAGCGCCCGCAAGGTCCCCCTGCTCAAGAAAGCACATATACATGCCCGTCTGAAGTTTGCCAATGAACATCTGAATGATTCAGAGGAGAACTGGGTGAAAGTGTTGTGGTCAGATGAGACCAAAATCGAGCTCTTTGGCATCAACTCAACTTGCCGTGTTTGGAGGAGGAGGAATGCTGCCTATGACCCCAAGAACACCATCCCCACCGTCAAACATGAAGGTGGAAACATTATGCTTTGGGCGTGTTTTTCTGCTAAGGGGACAGGACAACTTCACCGCATCAAAGGGACGATGGACGGCGCCATGTACCGTCAAATCTTGGGTGAGAACCTCCTTCCCTCAGCCAGGGCTTTGAAAATGGGTCGTGGATGGGTATTCCAGCATGACAATGACCCAAAACACACGGCCAAGGCAACAATGGAGTGGCTCAAGAAGAAGCACGTTAAGGTCCTGGAGTGGCCTAGCCAGTCTCCAGACCTTAATCCCATAGAAAATCTGTGGAGGGAGCTGAAGGTTCGAGTTGCCAAACATCAAGCTCGAAACCTTAATGACTTGGAGAAGATCTGCAAAGAGGAGTGGGACAAAATCCCTCCTGAGATGTGTGTGCAAACCTGGTGGCCAACTACAAGAAACATCTGACCTCTGTGATTGCCAACAAGGGTTTTGCCACCAAGTACTAAGTCATGTTTTGCAGAGGGGTCAAATACTTATTTCCCTCATTAAAATGCAAATCAATTTATAACATTTTTGACATGCGTTTTTCTGGATTTTTTTGTTGTTATTCTGTCTCTCACTGTTCAAATAAACCTACCATTAAAATTATAGACTGCTCATGTCTTTGTCAGTGGGCAAACGTACAAAATCAGCAGGGGATCAAATACTTTTTTCCCTCACTGTATCTACTCTCTCCAATATTCTATATCATGCTCATGCCCATTGAATCTCCATAATACTGGTCCAAACAGAACCACAACAAGAGGTGAAAATGGTGTCTGAATATGGCACTACCAAGCAGTCCAGCCCAAAGGTCTGTCACAACCACCAGAACTGTGTTGAGGAACATCATGACGAGCTTCCCTGGTCGGCTCTGTTCCTTAGCCAATGGTGTAGTTTCTTTATGTTCATTTTCTATTGTTCCATTTGATTTGTTTTCAATCTTTCGGTCCATTGTTTTTATTCACTTTTCTTTTGATATTTTGTATCATCCTCTTCCTACCTCTCCTTGTTGGTCGAGAGTGTACTCTGTTATGGAGTATGTACTGTAACTGTATCTGTTCAGTGCTGTGCTGTACACTCCAGTGTTCCCTCTCCTTTATCTCTGTGGCTGTCATCTTGAGATAGGCTATTGTCCAGAGAAGCGCACCGGCCATCACTGTGAGTAGTAGCCTATGGCTTCATCTTCATCATTAGTTGAGTCAGTGTGCCACTGGAAATTGTATTTAGTAGCCTACTGTAGCCTATAAAATATACAGTGCATTCGGAAAGTATTCAGACCCCTTCCCTTTTTCCACATTTTGTTATGTTACAGCCTTATTCTCAAATTGATTAAATAAATAAAAAATCCTCATCAATCTACACACAATACCCCATAATGAAAAAGCAAAAACAGGTTTTTAGAATTTTTGAAAATGTATTAAAAAACAGAAATACCTAATTTACATAAGTATTCAGACCCTTTGCTGTGAGACTCGAAATTAAGCTCAGGTGCATCCTGTTTCCATTGATGATCCTTGAGATGTTTCTACAACTTGATTGGAGTCCACCTGTGGTAAATTTAATTGATTGGACATGATTTGTAAAAGCACACACCTGTCTATTTAAGGTCCCACAGTTGACAGTGCATGTCAGAGCAAAAACCAAGCCAAGGAATTGTCTGTAGAGCTCCGAGCCAGGATTATGTCGAGGCACAGATCTGGGGAAGGGTACCAAAACATTTCTGCAGCATTAAAGGTCCCCAAGAACACAGTGGCCTCCATCATTCTTAAATGGAAGAAGTTTGGAACCACCAAGACTCTTCCTGCCGCACTGCCAAACTGAGCAATCGGGGGAGAAGGGCCTTCGTCAGGGAGGTGACCAAGAACCCGATGGTCACTTTGACAGAGCTCCAGAGTTCCAGAAGGACAACCATCTCTGCAGCGCTCCACCAATCAGGCCTTTATGGTAGAGTGGCCAGATGGAAGCCACCCCTCAGGAAAAGGCACATGACAGCCCGCTTGGAATTTGCCAAAGGTCACCTAAAGACTCTCAGACCATGAGAAACAAGATTCTCTGGTCTGATGAAACCAAGATTGAACTATTTGGCCTGAATGCCAAGCGTCACGTCCAGAGGAAACCTGGCACCATTCCTACGGTGAAGGATGGTGGTGGCAGCATCATGTTGTGGGGATGTTTTTCAGCGGCAGGGACTGGGAGACTAGTCAGGATCGAGGGAAAGATGAACGGAGCAAAGTACAGAGAGATCCTTGATGAAAACCTGCTCCAGCACACTCAGGACCTCAGACTGGGGTGAAGGTTCACCTTCTAACAGGACAACGACCCTAAGCACACAGCCAAGACAACGTAGGAGTGGCTTCAAGTACAAGTCTCTGAATGTCCTTGAGTGGCCCAGCCAGAGCCCAGACTTGAAACTGATCGAACATCTCTGTAGAGGCCTGAAAATAGCTGTGCAGCGACACTCCCCATCCAACCTGACAGAGCTTGAGAGGATCTGCAGAGAAGAATGGAAGAAACTCGCCAAATACAGGTGTGCCATGCTTGTAGCATCATACCCAAGAAGACTTGAGGCTTTTATTGCTGCCAAAGGTGCTTCAACAAAGTACTGATTAAAGGGTCTGAATACATATGTTAATGTGATATTTCAGTTTTATATTTTTAATAAATATGCAAACATTTCTAAAAACTTGTTTTTGCTTTTTTATCATGGGGTATTGTGTTTAGATTGATGAGGCAAAAAAACATTTTAATCCATTTTCGAATAAGGCTGTAACGTAATAAAATGTGGAAAAAGTCAAGGGGTCTGAATACTTTCCGAATGCACTGTATATATATATTGCCTCCTAATATTGTACAATCTGTGTGTCGCTTCATTGGCCTGGGCTATTGTTGTTTGAATTCAAGACCAGATTGATTTCAGTCATTTGTGTGGTATTAAAAAAGATTCAGGTAATAATGTCTTTAGGGGGACCCTGCTAACAAATGTTCCCCATTTGTGGAAATCCTAAAAACGCCTCTGCTCAACTGTAGCCTATGCCACACTGCAAATGTTATTATGGCTTTATTCTAAAGGGCCTTTTTCTTCAACAGTCAATTTTACCACGCACCATAATTCTTAATCCGGCCCTGCACACAAGAGCAGCCTAATAGATTGTGAAATGTTTCCAACCAAAGTTGGTACTGTACTAATGCAATACAGTACAATACTCTTCATACACCAGTATTGTGATGTAAGTATAATCGTGTCATATCATGTCACAAATGACCATATCAAATTGTTAATACATTTAGAGTAAAAGCCAGTCTCTTTTTTTGGCCAAGTCCTCTTCACTAGGCCCTCCATTCAAAGGCTCAGATGTTGATGCCAAAGCTTATTTGAACACATCCCTGTTGTCTGTGTTTGTCACAAGCAACACATGCCTCACCGAGCGTTCTCTAAGACTCATTCCACCACTTAACGTTCCATTATATGCTGCTCCATGTATCCCACCACTTAGCATCTGCCTGTATTCATTCAGATATGAGCCCCTGGTGGTTTATCACACAGATAGACTTACTAATAGCCTCAGAGGCCAGTCCCCAGACCGACAGCTCCCATCCTCTATTTGTGTTATTTGTTCACTCGTTCTCCTCTCTCGTTCTCTGAGGGTGCCAAGAAATCTGACTAATATTAGAGTACTAACAACATTCCTGCCGTTACAATACCCCCCCCTGGAACTATGTTGTGGCTCTATGGCAGCTAATTGTCTGTTAGCTGGGGGGGGGGGGCTATCCACTAATTTAAAGCTGTTGATTGTGTTAAATTTTTTCCCCTCTTCCTTCCTATTGCTCAAGCAGCGACTTTGGTGAAAACCCATCTGTAAAGCAAATTACTGCAAAGACAGGTGGCTAAAGTAGTAACAATTCCAGTTGAGCTATCGGATAACCTTTCCTGATAGCAATCTGGCAATTTCCTTCATCTTATCTCTGATGACTGTATTTGGCAGGTTTTATGTACTTTTACAAAATAACTCCGGTGAATACATTCAAATAAATGTTTTATTGATATTGTAAAACAATTTAGAGATTGGAACACGAACATCGATATAAACACACACACATTAATATGTGTGTACCCACTGGGCAGACGTCATTTTAATGTCTAGTTTTGATTTACATTTGGTTGAGTCGTCAGCTAACGTGAAATCAACAAAGCATTTCATCATTGGATTTAGGTTAAAAGTTGTGAAAAAAACATGAAATTCCCTTACGTTGATGACTTTTTGTAAATCCAAATCAGTTTTCCATGTTGATTCAACATCACATAAATTGTTTTATTTTTTATTACATGGAAACCAGTTTTTGTCCAGTGGGTATCCACACGCGTACACACACACCCTCCCCCAAACCACACCCCGTCTTAAACCCCAACACACATTATTCACAAATTCAAATATTTGAATTGGAATTGTTTACATTGGACTACAAAATAAGTTATTCTTACCCCGTGACATTAATACCATTAAAGTATTATATCTTATACAGAATTATCATCATAAGTCTTTGTGGCCGTTCACAATTCGCCTGTAATTTATAACATTGTTTTCTTCTACATACAGCATACATTATTTGGGTGATGCTTTTTACTCAAAGCAACAAAAACATACTGTGGTTAAGAGGCTTGATGGGGGCTCTCAGAGCAAGCGTTTAGTTAGCGTTGAGCTTTAATAGGTCCTGCATAAAAGACTCCAGCTCAACTTAGAAAAGGCTTTAGCCTTCTTTAGCCTATACTTAGGTGCATGAGAAGAGACATCAACTCTCCTTAACTGTCATTGTCTTAAAGTCAGATAGCGTGGTTCTGTCTGCACTGTCGGTGGAGGGACTAGTGCTCTGTAGGAGTAACGCCACCTGTCAGAAGACAATGCCTCAACTGTCTCGCTAAAACTTTGCCGTTCTCTGCAGATTGGCGAATAAAGGGGGGGTAATAATGGCTTCTGCACGAACACAGAGAAGTAAGAAGGTAGAATTGGGAGATTAACACTTCACAATCACACTATAATTATTGTTTTCCAGCATTGAATCAATGAGATTTCACGGTTTGCTCTGTGAGCTTGTTCTTTCCCTCTCTCCCTCTGTTGTGGTTCCACCTCTCCTGAGAGTGATGTCACTGACTGACACAGTCAGGCTGTCCCACACCTATGACATCATCACTTCCCGTCCTTTTTTCAGTCCCTGTCCCTCTCCTCATCCAGCGGGTGGGTCTGCCTGTGCTCCCAAACACGCACTGCTCCGTCCCACTGTGAAGGATTTGAAAAAAAGAAAGAGATATAGTATGAGAGAAATAGAGAAAAAGAAAGAGATATAGTATGAGAGAAATAAAGAAAAAGAAAGAGATATAGTATGAGAGAAATAGAAAAAAAGAGAGGGAAGTGGGAAAGAGGGAGGAAAAGGAACAGTATGTTAAATGACAGGAAAGATAAGAGAACTTACAAGCACATTGATTTAATGAGATAGGTATTCTGAATGGTCTATGTAGACTTTTCAATTTATTCATATACATTTAAATGAATTGGAATTGACGCCAACCCCTCAGTGCTGTGGAGCAGAGCCAGCTAGAGAGACTTACCGAGCTGCTGATGATGTTGTCCTGGTAGGGATGCCAGCTGACGTCCCTCACACACGCATCATGGTCAGAGAGTCTGGTCACCACGCTGCCCGTCAGCACGTCATAGACTGGACACACACAGTCCGTTAGACCCCTCTACAATGCTTTTGACTCCCTCTAGCACACGTGTTGACAAACACACACAATATTTCTCTCTCCCACACAGATATGTACACACTTTACATTTTACACAAACAAACAGAATCCAACTATATTTCTCTCTTCAACACACACACGCAATGCACGCACACACACATCCACACCCAGGCATAGTGGGGCGGCAGGTAGCTTAGTGGGTAAGAGCGTTGTGCCAGTAACCGAAAGGTCACTGGTTCTAATCCCTGAGCCGACTAGGTGAAAAATCTGTCGATGTGCCCTTAAGCAAGGCACTTAACCCTAATTGCTAATGTAAGTCGCTCTGGATAAGAGCGTCTGCTAAATGACTAAAATGTAAAATGTAAATGTAGTGACTCACCGATGATCTTCCCAGTGGAGCAGCCGGTGTAGATGAACCTCTGTCCGGTGGTGAACTCCGGCGAGAAACGACAGCGTATGAGCGTGTGCAGAACACCGTGACCCCTGTAGGTCATCACCGAGGTATCGCCGGTCAGCTTGTGTCTCTTCAGGGCTGGGAGGACAGGCGGATAGACGCACAGCAGGCAAACGACAGGTCAGTCAACACTGCCTGCTATTTACACAGTCAAATACAGCTGCCTTATGGCTAAATATTTACAATAGGACGTGTAGTAGAGGATGAATGCTCAAAGATACTGTAGAGGCAATGTTCCCTCTAATTTCAGGTCTGCTGAGCGAAAACTTGAACATTGTGAAAATTCTGTGCAACTTCCAGCGCATGTTTACGGTGATCACTGATGCTGTACCAGCTTTAAATTACTGTTTTAACAGTGGCCATGTAGGCTACTGTGGCTATTTGATCATAATGTAGGCCTACCAAAGTGGACTACCATCAAAAACAATGCGAAAATGCATCCCATAACATTTTAACATGGAAATAGCTGGTCTATCATTCAGCCTACAGTAGCAGCCAATGTGTGGTGTTCAATGTAGGCCTACATTCCATGAGACTTTAAAAAAAAAAAAAACATGCAGGGCTTGACAAACTATTTATCCACTTGTCCTTCAGACAAGGAGATGACTGAAAATGTGTTGTTTGATGCAAGAAACCACTTTACAAAATAAAATGCATAATTATTCCCATACCATTATTAAAGAGAATCAGACAAATTATGCTACCCTCTGCCTATTGGCTACTTAGCTTATTCAAGCCTGTCTCAAAATACAACACTGCCCCTTTAAGACAAAAAAAAAAGCAATTCACCTGACTCGCATTTCAAAGGTGTCGAGAAATGTACATGTTTTGTGCTCTTGTAGGAAGCAATCACTACCCTATTGCTGACTACAAATTATCTATAACTGGGCTAATAACTCACTAACTAGCAAAGGAGAAGAACAAAATGTGCACGTGGCTACATGCAGCTCTCACTTTGATCTCAAAACAAGCGCATCTACTCGTGACCGCTCATGCTGTAAACACAGTCCAGTTCAACGTAAATGGCACAGATCCATATATGGCAATGGTCTATTTGCATATAGGCCTACTGCAGCTCTGATTGTTTATGCCGCACCAGTCTGTGTTGAGTACGGGCTGAGTAGTGCCTGTCATTGCAATAGAATCCTACTCGGATGCGGTCTGCCTACAACAACATTTCTTGCATAGTTCATTTTGTTTCGGTATGTTGCATTGGAAGTAGCTAATATTGCGTTGATTCGATCACAATTGCCACAGTTAAGGGAAACGTTGATAGTGTTAACAGGGAAAACTCTAGAACAGTGGTCACCAACCTTTTCTGAGTCAAGATCACTTTGAGTCAAAATATAAGCCAAGATCTACCACTCAGAATTGTTTTATAACATAAAAAACGTAAGCCTATGCAACATAAACCAATTAAAAACAGTACTGTAGCAATGAGGTTTGTGCAGTAAGCTATAGGCCCAACACATTATCACTGCATATTAGCTTTGCTTGAATTGCCCTGCATTTTTGTTTGGGCCATTTTTTAAAAAGATTTTTAAACATTTATGGTAGGCTATATGATCACACCGGTAATAGATCAGTTGTTGTATTACTTGTGAGGCACAGCTGAGTGAGCATACATTTAAATAATTTGCTTTTTATTGGTCAGTCTCAGCGGAGGGAGAGAGCAGCAGACTGAGGGTCCGCCTCTCAACATCCCTCCGCTCTCCCTTTCCTCCACTGACACTGACCAAAAAGGGACACAGTCTTCCAGCTGATGGCCAAACTCGAGTCGCACTGCATTATTTCTGCCTCATGCACAAATTCATGTTGTTACTCCTATGAACAGAGAAAGTGAAATAAATATTCCTCGATATTAAAAAAGACCCAAGCCGCTAATAATAACAACGCAAGCCTATAGATACACTTTTGTACTCATTCATTACTGCTGCAGTGTTTTTTTTAGCGCTGAGTGGAAATAGGAAGAATGCACATTTTATGGCTTATAAAAGTTTTTTTTTTTTAAGTGTTGACAGTGTTGAGTAAGAACTTAAACATGATCTCATGCATAAAAACAGCAGTTCTTTGCTGTATTCGTTGACAGTCTCTCTCTAGTCATAGTTTTAAATGTTTTGAAATATCAACTTTGCTGTAGCTTTATTTTATGTCTGCTACGTTACGGCAGACACGGTAATCTGAGCCATCGACTAGGAATGCCTTGGAGATCGACCAGTTGGTGACTACTGCTCTAGAAAGTTGAGTAAAGTTCAATCTCGTGCTTCTGTCTGTGGGCTGATATTTCTATGCGGCAGTCTCGGGGCTACTGAGTGGCGCAGTGGTCTAAGGCACTGCATCGCAGTGCTAGCTGTGCCACTAGAGATCCTGGTTCGAATCCAGGCTCTGTCGTAGCCGGCCGTGACCGGGAGACTCATGGGGCGGCGCACAATTGGCCCAGCGTCGTCCAGGGTAGGGGAGGGAATGGCCGGCAGGGATGTTGGTAGAGCATGGTGTTTGCAACGCCAGGGTTGTGGGTTCGATTCCCGCGGGGGGCCAGTATGAAAAATAAATACAAATATGTATGTACTCACTAACTGTAAGTCGCTCTGGATAAGAGCGTCTGCTAAATGACGTAAATGTAAATGTACTGCGCACGCGCACATGCACAGCTTAGAGGGAACATTGACTGTAGGTAGGGATGGGGGGAAAATGAATACAGTAGAGTATTGCGATATTATTTTTGGCCATTTTATATCGATACTGTGCCTCCAAATAGCGCATATTTTTTAAACGTATTTTTGCTTGGTTAACGTTAGCTATTCGGATATACCTGTGCCAAAATGCTGGTATTTAGCACCGTATAGCATAGAGATAGAGGACTCTAGTGCCCAAAAGCCTGTTATAGCATGGGCAGCGCCACTGAGGACTTTCACCATTTTCAAGCAGTCAACTGGGTGGGACTTCCTATGGGTTAAGGAAGGATCACATAATTCCATCCAGGTCATCAGGAGGGATCAGCCAATGGATTATACTCGTGAGGAAACATTCCATAACTGCAGGTGGCAGTAAATCACCAACCTTGGCTTTATACCGGTTCAAACAACACACTCTAGATGGCCGTGTGCACCCTTTCAGTTTGTTTACCAACTCATAGAAGTAGAAGAAAATGGACTACGGTACTTCAAAATAGAGATGGCCTCAATAGTGCCTCTAACTATCTCTATGTCCTATAGCTAGTTCTCAATCTTATTTTTAAAGATGGAATCCGCAGTAGGGGGAAACAGCGCCACTTGCCACCCCACCATCATTGTTTTTGTTGCCGAGCTGAGGAGCGTTGCGCAGCATGGTAAAATAAATTGCAGTACATACTGTGCTCTTCTATCACGCGTGCAATGATGTCAGAGGGGGAAAAACAGTGTTCGCTGTTAGCAGTAACTTCTTTGTTGTTGTAATATCACAAATGGACGTGGCTGTTTCATCATTAAGGATTTCAGCTTTAAATGGTGAGCCAACATGTTTTGAGCACTTTCACCTCCAAAAAACTTTTTTGTATAGCTTTGTCTTGTCCCTCGGCAGCAGACATATAATGAGCAATATGTTTGGAACATCGAATTGCAAAACATATAGAATTATGATACGTATAGAATCGCAATACATATCGTATCGGCACCTAAGTATCGTGATAATATCATATCGAGAGGTCCCTAGCAATTCCCAGTGTTAACTGTAGGTAGACCCATGTCATCAATACTTGATAAAGCAATTATGAGATGTTCTGAATGCAAATGTTAAATCTAGAGTAGTGATGGGAGCCAGGTTGCCAAACCCAGCCCAAAAGCCACTGCTACAAATCTTCAAATAAATGTTGCAATAATGGTTGGATCGGCCTCCCGAGTGGCACAGCGGTCTAAGGCACTACATCACAGTGCTTGAGGCATCACTACATACCTGGGTTCGATCCCAGGCTGTGTCGCAGCCGACCGGGAGACCCATGAGGCGGCGCACAATTGGCCCAGCGCTGTCCGGATTAGGGGAGGGTTTGGCCGGCCGGGATGTCCTTGTCCCATCGCGCTCTAGCGACTACTTATGGCGGGCCGGGCGCATGTACGCTGGCTTCGGTTACCAGCTGTACAGTGTTTCCTTTGACACATTGGTGCGGCTGGCTTTCGGGTTAAGCGAGCAGTGTGTCAAGAAGCAGTGCGGCTTGGCAGGGTCGTGTTTCGGAGGACGCATGGCTCGCGACCTTCGCCTCTCCCGAGTCCGTACGGGAGTTGCAGCGATGGGACAAGACTGTAACTACCAATTGGATATCACGAAATTGGGGAGGAAATGGGTTACAAAGTAAAAAATATATTATAATAATGGTTGGATCGATTTAATCATCCTGCATACTTGCATAGTACGTTATGATTGAAGATTGCAGTTGGAGTGGAGTTGGAGTGGCCCACTTGCTAATCTAAGATAGAAGAGGAACCAGTACTGTACAATAACCTTTTTGCCTCAAACGTCCATAATCCCCTACCCCAAACACCCTGACCCTCTTCCACCCCAGGCCTCTCACCTCTCTGGGGCACCTGCTGCCAGCGGTAGTCCCAGTTCTGCTGGGTAACGGCCAGCCGCGAGGCCGCCAAGCCCTCCTTGGGGGAGAACTTCCTCACATCCCACAGCTTGATGGACTGGTCCTTAGAGTTACTGATCAGATAACGTGCATCGCCCTGCAAGATGGAGAGGGCAGGTTAATAATGGATTTTCTTCCTGACAGAAATAGTTGTCCCTGTGGGTGATTTGTGCAGTCAACGGACACACAGAGAGGGTGTTGTTATCACAGCATGAGGGTAAAAATACTAATAATACATCCTTACTCACTGATCGAAACCCTTTCTGATTGGTGAAACAGCACTGCATAGCTTTGACCTGTCCAGTTATGTGTATAAACAGTGTATAAAAAATACATTTTACAATGTACAGTGCCTTCATAAAGTATTCATACCCCTTGACTTATTCCATATGTTGTTGTGTTACAGCCTGAGACCAAAATCGATTCAATATTATACTTTTTTCACCCATCTACAGTCGTGAAAAAGCTTTGAGAATGACACAAATATGAAATTTTCACAAAGTCTGCTGCCTCAGTTTTTATGATGGCAATTTGCTCCAGAATGTTATGAAGAGTGATCAGATGAATTGCAAAGTCCCTCTTGGCCATGAAAATGAACTTAATCCCAAAAAAAACATTTCCACTGCATTTCAGCACTGCCACAAAAGGACCAGCTGACATCATGTCAGTGATTCTCTCGTTAACACAGGTGAGCGTGTTGACGAGGACAAGGCTGGAGATCACTCGGTCATGCTGATTGAGTTAGAATATCAGACTGGAAGCTTTAAAAGGAGGGTGGTGCTTGAAATCACTGTTCTTCCCCTTAACCATGGTTAGCTGCAAGGAAACACGTGCTGTCATCATTGCTTTGCACAAAAAGGGCTTCACAAGCAAGGATATTGCGGCTAGTAAGATTGCACCTAAATCAACCATTTATTGGATCATCAAGAACTTCAAGGAGAGAGGTTCAATTGTTGTGAAGAAGGCTTCAGGGCGCCCAAGAAAGTCCAGCAAGCGCCAGGACCGTCTCCTAAATTTGATTAACTTGCGGGATCGGGGCACCACCAGTGCAGAGCATGCTCAGGAATGGCAGCAGGCAGGTGTGAGTGCATCTGCACGCACAGTGAGGCAAATAATTTTGGAGGATGGCCTGGTGTCAAGAAGGGCAGCGAGGAAGCCACTTCTCTCCAGGAAAAACATCAGGGACAGACTGATATTCTGCAAAAGGTACAGGGATTGGACTGCTGAGGACTGGGGTAAAGTCATTTTCTCTGATGAATCCCCTTTCCGATTGTTTGGGGCATCCGGAAAAAAGCTTGTCCGGAGAAGACAAGGTGAGCGCTACCATCAGTCCTGTGTCATGCCAACAGTAAAGCATCCTGAGACCATTCATGTGTGGGGTTGCTTCTCAGCCAAGGGAGTGGGCTCACTCACAATTTTGCCTAAGAACACAGCCATGAATACAGAATGGTACCAACACATCCTCCGAGAGCAACTTCTCCCAACCATCCAAGAACAGTTTGGTGACGAACAATGCTGTTTCCAGCATGATGGAGTGCCTTGCCATAAGGCAAAAGTGATAACTAAGTGGCTCGGGGGAACAAAACATCAACATTTTGGGTCCATGGCCAGGAAACTCCCCAGACCTTAATCCCATTGAGAACTTGTGGTCAATCCTCAAGAGGCGGGTAGACAAACAAAAACCCACAAATTCTGACAAACTCCAAGCATTGATTATGCAATAATGGGCTGCCATCAGTCAGGATGTGGCCCAGAAGTGAATTGACAGCATGCCAGGGTGGATTGCAGAGGTCTTGAAAAAGAAGGGTCAACACTGCAAATATTGACTCTTTGCATAAACGTTATATAATTGTCAATAAAAGCCTTTGACACTTATGGAATGCTTGTAATTATACTTCCGTATACCATAGTAACATCTGACAAAAATATCTAAAAACACTGAAGCAGAAAACTTTGTGAAGACCAATACTTGTGTCATTCTCAAAACTTTTGACCACGACTGTACACACAATACCCCATAACAACAAAGTGAAAACATGTTTTTAGAAATGTTTGCACATTTATTGAAAATGAAGTACAGAAACATCTAATTTACATAAGTATTCACACCCCTTTGCTATGACACTCCAAATTGAGCTGAGGTGCATCCAATTTCCCTTGATCATCCTTGAGATGTCACTACAACTTGAACAATTCAATTGTTTGGACAAGCTGAACCTCAGCAAGACAGAGCTGCTCTTCCTCCCGGGGAAGGACTGCCCGCTCCATGATCTCGGCATCATGGTTGACAACTCCGTTCTGTCCTCCTCCCAGAGTGCAAAGAACCTTGGTGTGACCCTGGACAACACCCTGTCGTTCTTCGCTAACATCAAAGCGGTGACCCGATCCTGTAGGTTCATGCTCTACAACATTCGCAGAGTACGACCCTACCTTACACAGGAAGCGGCACAGGTCCTAATCCAGGCACTTGTCATCTCCCGTCTGGATTACAGCAACTCGCTGTTGGCTGGGCTCCCTGCCTGTGCCATTAAACCCCTACAACTCATCCAGAACGCTACAGCCCGTCTGGTGTTCAACCTTCCCAAGTTGTCTCACGTCACCCCGCTCCTCCGCACACTCCACTGGCTTCCAGTTGAAGCTTGCATCTGCTACAAGACCATGGTGCTTGCCTACGGCGCTGTGAGGGGAACGGCACCTCCGTACCTTCAGGCTCTGATCAGTCCCTACACCCAAACGAGGGCATTGCGTTCATCCACCTCTGGCCTGCTGGCCCCCCTACCTCTGCGGAAGCACAGTTCCCGCTCAGCCCAGTCAAAACTGTTCGCTGCTCTGGCACCCCAATGGTGGAACAAGCTCCCTCAAGACGCCAGGACAGCGGAGTCACAAACCACCTTCCGGAGACACTTGAAACCCCACCTCTTTAAGGAATACCTGGGATAGGATAAAAGTAATCCTTCTACCCTCCCCCTCCCAATTTTTTTTTGTTATATATATATATATATATATATATATATATATATATATATACACACAGTGGGGAGAAAAAGTATTTAGTCAGCCACCAATTGTGCATGTTCTCCCACTTAAAAAGTAGAGAGAGGCCTGTAATTTTCATCATAGGTACACGTCAACTATGACAGACAAATTGAGAAAAGAAATCCAGAAAATCACATTGTAGGATTTTTTATGAATTTATTTGCAAATTATGGTGGAAAATCAGTATTTGGTCACCTACAAACAAGCAAGATTTCTGGCTCTCACAGACCTGTAACTTCTTCTTTAAGAGGCTCCTCTGTCCTCCACTCGTTACCTGTATTAATGGCACCTGTTTGAACTTGTTATCAGTATAAAAGACACCTGTCCACAACCTCAAACAGTCACACTCCAAACTCCACTATGGCCAAGACCAAAGAGCTGTCAAAGGACACCGGAAACAAAATTGTAGACCTGCACCAGGCTGGGAAGACTGAATCTGCAATAGGTAAGCAGCTTGGTTTGAAGAAATCAACTGTGGGAGCAATTATTAGGAAATGGAAGACATACAAGACCACTGATAATCTCCCTTGATCTGGGGCTCCACGCAAGATCTCACCCCGTGGGGTCAAAATGATCACAAGAACGGTGAGCAAAAATCCCAGAACCACATGGGGGGACCTAGTGAATGACCTGCAGAGAGCTGGGACCAAAGTAAACAAAGCCTACCATCAGTAACACACTACGCCGCCAGGGACTCAAATCCTGCAGTGCCAGACGTGTCCCCCTGCTTAAGCCAGTACATGTCCAGGCCCGTCTGAAGTTTGCTAGAGTGCATTTGGATGATCCAGAAGAGGATTGGGAGAATGTCATATGGTCAGATGAAACCAAAATATAACTTTTTGGTAAAAACTCAACTCGTCGTGTTTGGAGGACAAAGAATGCTGAGTTGCATCCAAATAACACCATACCTACTGTGAAGCATGGGGGTGGAAACATCATGCTTTGGGGCTGTTTTTCTGAAAAGGGACCAGGACGACTGATCCG
Organism: Coregonus clupeaformis; assembly: GCF_020615455.1. NCBI lineage: Eukaryota > Metazoa > Chordata > Actinopteri > Salmoniformes > Salmonidae > Coregonus > Coregonus clupeaformis. The sequence continues at coordinate 38,925,388 of NC_059198.1, read as the reverse complement.
TGTAAAGGAAAGAATGAATGGGGCCATGTATCGTGAGATTTTGAGTGAAAACCTCCTTCCATCAGCAAGGGCATTGAAGATGAAACGTGGCTGGGTCTTTCAGCATGACAATGATCCCAAACACACCGCCCGGGCAACGAAGGAGTGGCTTCGTAAGAAGCATTTCAAGGTCCTGGAGTGGCCTAGCCAGTCTCCAGATCTCAACCCCATAGAAAATCTTTGGAGGGAGTTGAAAATCCGTGTTGCCCAGCGACAGCCCCAAAACATCACTGCTCTAGAGGAGATCTGCATGGAGGAATGGGCCAAAATACCAGCAACAGTGTGTGAAAACCTTGTGAATCAAATCAAATTTTATTGGTCACATGCGCCGAATACAACAGGTGCAGACATTACAGTGAAATGCTTACTTACAGCCCTTAACCAACAGTGCATTTATTTTTAACAAAAAAAGTAATAAAACAACAACAAAAAAGTGTTGAGAAAAAAAAAGAGCAGAAGTAAAATAAAGTGACAGTAGGGAGGCTATATATACAGGGGGGTACCATTGCAGAGTCAATGTGCGGGGGCACCGGCTAGTTGAGGTAGTTGAGGTAATATGTACATGTGGGTAGAGTTAAAGTGACTATGCATAAATAATTAACAGATTAAGACTTACAGAAAACGTTTGACCTGTGTCATTGCCAACAAAGGGTATATAACAAAGTATTGAGAAACTTTTGTTATTGACCAAATACTTATTTTCCACCATAATTTGCAAATAAATTCATTAAAAATCCTACAATGTGATTTTCTGGAGAAAAAAAATCTAATTTTGTCTGTCATAGTTGACGTGTACCTACAGTGAGGGAAAAAAGTATTTGATCCCCTGCTGAGTTTGTATGTTTGCCCACTGACAAAGTCATGATCAGTCTTTGATTTTAATGGTAGGTTTATTTGAACAGTGAGAGACAGAATAACAACAAAACAATCCAGAAAAACGCATGTCAAAAATGTTATAAATGAGGTCCTCTGTAGCTCAGCTGGTAGAGCACGGCGCTTGTAACGCCAAGGTAGTGGGTTCGATCCCCGGGACCACCCATAAACAAAAAAAAATGTATGCACGCATGACTGTAAATCGCTTTGGATAAAAGCGTCTGCTAAATGGCATATTATTATTATTATTATTATTATAAATTGATTTGCATTTTAATGAGGGAAATAAGTATTTGACCCCCTCTCAATCAGAAAGATTTCTGGCTCCCAGGTGTCTTTTATACAGGTAACGAGCTGAGATTAGGAGCACACTCTTAAAGGGAGTGCTCCTAATCTCAGTTTGTTACCTGTATAAAAGACACCTGTCCACAGAAGCAATCAATCAATCAGATTCCAAACTCTCCACCATGGCCAAGACCAAAGAGCTCTCCAAGGATGTCAGGGACAAGATTGTAGACCTACGCAAGGCTGGAATGGGCTACATGACCATCGCCAAGCAGCTTGGTGAGAAGGTGACAACAGTTGGTGCGATTATTCGCAAATGGAAGAAACACAAAAGAACTGTCAATCTCCCTCGGCCTGAGGCTCCATGCAAGATCTCACCACATGGAGTTGCAATGATCATGAGAACGGTGAGGAATCAGCCCAGAACTACACGGGAGGATCTTGTCAATGATCTCAAGGCAGCTGGGACCATAGTCACCAAGAAAACAATTGGTAATACACTACGCCGTGAAGGACTGAAATCCTGCAGTGCACGCAAGGTCCCCCTGCTCAAGAAAGCACATATACATGCCCGTCTGAAGTTTGCCAATGAACATCTGAATGATTTAGAGGAGAACTGGGTGAAAATGTTGTGGTCAGATGAGACCAAAATGGAGCTCTTTGGCATCAACTCAACTCGCCGTGTTTGGAGGAGGAGGAATGCTACCTATGACCCCAAGAACACCATCCCCACCGTCAAACATGGAGGTGGAAACATTATGCTTTGGGGGTGTTTTTCTGCTAAGGGGACAGGACAACTTCACCGCATCAAAGGGACGATGGACGGGGCCATGTACCATCAAATCTTGGGTGAGAACCTCCTTCCCTCAGCCAGGGCATTGAAAATGGGTCGTGGATGGGTATTCCAGCATGACATTGACCCAAAACACATGGCCAAGGCAACAAAGGAGTGGCTCAAGAAGAAGGACATTAAGGTCCTGGAGTGGCCTAGCCAGTCTCCAGACCTTAATCCCATAGAAAATCTGTGGAGGGAGCTGAAGGTTTGAGTTGCCAAACGTCAGCCTTGAAACCTTAATGACTTGGAGAAGATCTGCAAAGAGGAGTGGGACAAAATCCCTCCTGAGATGTGTGCAAACCTGGTGGCCAACTACAAGAAACGTCTGACCTCTGTGATTGCCAACAAGGGTTTTGCCACCAAGTACTAAGTCATGTTTTGCAGAGGGGTCAAATACTTATTTCCCTCATTAAAATGCAAATCAATTTATAACATTTTTGACATGCGTTTTTCTGGATTTGTTTGTTGTTATTCTGTCTCTCACTGTTCAAATAAACCTACCATTAAAATTATAGACTGATCATTTCTTTGTCAGTGGGCAAACATACAAAATCAGCAGGGGATCAAATACTTTTTTCCCTCACTGTATGATGAAAATTACAGGCCTCTCTCATATTTTTAAGTGGGAGAACTTGCACAATTGGTGGCTGACTAAATACCTTTTCCCCCACTGTATATATATGTTGTAAAGTGGTTGTCCCACTGGCTATCATAAGGTGAATGCACCAATTTGTAAGTCGCTATGGATAAGAGTGTCTGCTAAATGACGAAAATGTAAATGTAAATTTAGAAAGAAACACCTGTCTATATATAAGGTCCCACGGTTGACAGTGCATGTCAAAGCAGAAACGATATGATGAAGTCCGAGGAAATGTCCGTAGATCACCAAGATATAATTTTGATGAGGCATATATCTGGTCCCGTGTGGCTCAGTTGATGGCGCTTGCAACGCAAAGGTTGTGGGTTCGATTCCCACGGGGGATCAGTACGAAAGAAAAAGTATGAAAATGTATGCACTCACTACTGTAAGTCGCTCTGGATAAGAACGTCTGATAAATGACTAAAATGTAAATGTAAAATTCAGAGGGGTTGGGTTAAATGCGGAAGACACATTTCGGTTGAATGCATTCAGTTGTGCAACTGACTAGGTATCCCCTTATATCTCGGGAAGGGTATACAACTATTTCTAGAGTGTTGAAAGTTTCCAAGAGCACAGTGGTCTCAATCATTGGGAAATTGATAAAATATGGAACTACCTAGAACTGGCCATCCGACCAAACTCTGCAACCGGGCAAGAGCGACCTTGGTCAGGGAGGTGACCAAGAACCCAATGACCACTCTGACAGAACTACAGAGTTCCTTGGCTGAGATGGGAGAACCTGCCAGAAGGACAACAGTCTCTACAACATGTCACCAATCTGGGCTTTATGGGAGAGTGGCCAGACAGAAGCCACTCCTGAGAAAAAGGCACGACAGCACGCCTGGAGTTTGCAAAAAGGAACATGAAAGACAGAGCATAAGGCAAAAGATTCTGTGGTCTAATGAGAATAATTTTACTCTTTGGCCTGAACGCATACCGCTATGTCTGGAGAAAACCAGGCACAGCTCATCACCCGTCTAACACCATACCAACCGTGAAGCCTGGTGGTGGCAGCATCATGCTATGGGGATGCTTTTCAGCAGCAGGGACTGGGTGACTGGTAAGGATAGAGGGAACAATGAATGGAGCCAAATACAGGCAAATCCTTGATGAGTACCTGCTTCAGAGTGCAAATGACCTTGGACTCGGGCGAAGATTTACATTCCAACAGGACAATGACCCCAAGCATACAGCCAAACCAACGCTGGAATGGCTTCAGAACAAAAATGTAAAAGCCCTTGAGTGGCCCAGCCAAAACCCAGACTTGAATCCCATTGAACATCTGGGCAAAGACTTGAAGATTGCTGTTCACCGCCACTCCCCATCTAACTTAACAGAGCTTGAGAAAATCTGAAAGGAAGAATGGGTGGAAGTCCCAAATCCAGATGTGCAAAGCTGATACAGACACCCAAGACGACTCAAAGCTGTAATCGCCGCCAAAGGTGCTTTAACAAAGTATTGACTTAGGGGTATGAATACTTATTTAAATTAGATATTGCTGTATTTCATTTTCAATACATTTGCTAAAACATGTTTTCACTTTCTCATTATGCGGTATTGTGTGTAGATTGCTGAGAAAAATATATTTAATCCATGTTGAATTCAGGCTGTAACACAACAAAATGTGGAATAAGTCAAAGGGTATGAATACTTTCTGTGGGCACTGTATGTATTCGAATAGAATTGATATGGATGATTACATACATTGTATCTTACTGTGTATGAGGGTGATTACAAATGCTGGACACATACACACACAGGTAGAGTTTTTTTCTATTACCTTGCTGTGTATGAAGGTGATGCCGTCTCTGTGTCCAGACAGCTGGCCCACGGGCTGGGGTCTGTCCTCCCGCAGCGTCCGCCTGTCCCACACCTTGCAGAGCGCGTCGTCGCTGCCCGAGAACAGCAGCTGAGACGAGCTGTCAGCAAACGCCACCGCGTTCACGTCGTCCTCGTGAGCATCAATCTGAGGAGAAGGGGAGGAGGGAAGAGGAGCGAGGGGGGAAGAAAGAAAGGAAGAGGGGGGGAGAGAGAGTGTGTGTAAGACAGAGAGAGAGCGAGAGAGAGGACAGATGGCAGAGGTCAACCCAGTGAGGTGGGTTGTGATATACACAGAGGGGTTCCAAGAGAGGAGGGATGGCTCTATCGTCAGCAAGGCGATGGTGTGAAGCTTGGTGGGCAGACAGAGGGTGACCAGGGTGTGACTAAATACTTGCAGTGCCAATGTCAACAGCAACAGCAAATATGGTCCATAAGCAGACACACACACACACACACACACAGACAGACACACAGACAGACCTTAAGGGTTCTCTTATTCTGTTCACGATCAAAGACGTAGAGGCAGCCATCGTTTGCTCTGTGAAGAAAATACAGAAACGGAGAGTGAGAGATGTACTGTATGCTTTAAACGCGGCCCTAAATTGATCTGAAAATTGGGATTAATAAATTGGGTGCATTAACCCTCCAAGGATCTCTTTTCCGTCTGTGGAGGCAGCCAGAGAGAAGACACAGAACCTCCTCTCGTCTGGGCTAAGAGGGAAGAACAGAACATTAACCAGCCTCCCCCACTGAGACATCTCCAATTATGGAACATCATCTACAACCCATGGAAATAACAGGCCTAAAATGGTGCTGCTCTCTTCAGAGAAACATGCGTGTAACTCAAAGTTCAGTGGAAAAGTAGCCTTGCGAGCCGCCCTGATGCAGCGAACCATTCATCAGGGTGGCTCACGAGGCTAGTGCAAGTCTCCCCTCGACATGAATTCATATAACTTAAGTAAAAGTTGAAGGTACAAAGAAGGCATTTAGTTAGGATTTGGCCCAAAGAGCAGGAAGTAAATGGAAAATCACATAAATGGAGGCGTTCAGCTTTCCATGTAATACATTATGAACTAATCTAATTTAAATGGTTCCTGTTGCTCCATTAGTGGCACACAAAATGAACAATGGACAGTTGAGATGATGGCTAGTTCCAAGGTCATGCATCCTTGTGAATGAAGAGGATTGCAGGTAGAATGGTTTATTACCTGATTGGTTAAGCTATAAGTACTATGAGGGGAAACACTAACTTGAGGTCCAGGGCGGTGTGGGTTTCACTGTCTCCATCTAC